>NC_052087.1:24238890-24539260 GCF_015852505.1 Tachyglossus aculeatus | reverse complement strand
TGCTGTTGGATAGGGACCATCTCTATATCTTGCCAACTTGTACTTCCCAAGCGCTTAGTAGAGTGCTCTGCACACAGTAAGCACTCAATAAATGTGATTGAATGAATGAATGAAAATGCTTAATGCAGTGCCTGCCACATAAAAGTTAACAAATACCATAAAAAATAAGGAAAAAGATATAATAACTGAGATGAAGAAATGGCTCAATAGTAGAATATGTACAAAAGTGCTAAGAGAGGTTGGAAGTGCATTCGTGCTGAGATGAAAAATTAATCCAGTATAGCCTCCTGGAGAAGGTGCGAATTGTGAAGGGCTTTGAGGATGGAGAGAATTAAGTTCTTAAGTACTTAAGTAGGGAGGGAGTTTCAGGCAGAAGGAAGGGCCAGAGTTCCAAGGTGGGAAAGCTGAAAACAAAGTACGATGAAAAAAAGAGGGTGAGTTCTAATATAATAGAAGAAGAAATGATAAATAAGATGGTGAAAGCTCTTGTAGTGCCTTAAAACTAAGGGTCAGGTGGTACTCTGATATAGTGGGTATTTTTGAGGAGTTGCGGCATTTTAGGCAGATGATGAGGGCAGCAGAATGAGGTATGAAATGGTAAGGGAAGAGCTGTAAATAATAAGTAATGAAAGCATTTGTAAAGCATTTGTTAAGCACTTCCTATGCGCAAAGCACTGTTCTAAGTGCAGGGAGGTTACCTGGTGATCAGGTTGTCCCATGGGGGGCTCACAGTCTTAATCCCCATTTTACAGATGAGGGAGCTGAGGCCCAGAGAAGTGAAGTGACTTGCCCAAAGTCACACAGCTGACAATTGGTGGAGCAAGGATTTGAACTCATGACCTCTGACTCCAAAGTCAGACTTTGACTTTCCACTGAGCCTTGCTGCTTCTCTAGATACAAGATAATATCTACAAGATTATCTTGTATCTACAAGTAGTACAAGTATCTACAAGTAGACACACAATAATCAGATTGGTCACATTCCAAGTCCGACATGTGACTCAGTCTTAATCCCCATTTTAAAGATGAGGTAACTGGGGCAGAGAGAAGTGAAGTGACTTCCCCAAAGTCATAGAGAAGACAAGTAGTGGAGCTGAGATTCAAATCCTGGTCCTCTGACTCTCTCCAAGCCAACACTCTCTCCACTAGGCCATGCTTGAATCGGTATTAGGATTAAAGCAATTTCGGGATTACTTCTGGAGTTTCTTTTTCACTCATTGTATTTTATCATCTACCCAATATAATTGGTATCTACTTCACATTCCTGAATGGCATCCACTTCTAGAGTGGAATACTAAAGTCTTAACAGGCATAGCTTTTTGCCACTTAGCAAACTTTGGCTGTTTTAGCGGAACTGACCGAACTCTGTAGGGGCTGAGTCAGAACCATCACCCTTCTTCCTTTGCTTATTTTCCAGGAGGAAATGGGAAACTTACAGCAAAAAGATTGGCATTCCCCTCAAAGTGGCAATATGCGGGACATGGTGGTCCCTAAGCACCTAATGCCTAATTTCAGACTTCTCTCAACATGTCAGAACCTTTCTGGGCTACGAATTTCCCAAGAGGTGATTTCGGCTTCATGAGTTCTGTTTCTTGAGCTAGGTCTCTAACAGTGTGGTGGTTCAGCGGAGTTGTGTGTTTTATAAGAAACTGCTCTGTAGTGTAATGGCATTTATGACTCAGAAGTTAAATTGGAAAATACAACTGCTTTCTTTCCGGACCTGTATGCTACCGAGCAACAAAAACCCTGCCAGAGCTACTGATAGAGTTGCTTTCTCTAGTGTTTTGGAAAGGGAAATTTCTCCACAGGCCCCTGAAATTCTGAATGTGAATTTCACATCTGACTGCACATTAGTTTCCTAGATAACCACAAGCATGAGGCTTAACCAATTCATAAGTCAGTTTCCCCATCTGTAAAATAGACCTAGAAATCCTGTCTTTATGGCGCTGTTGTGTCAATTAAGTAATTAGTGATTTGTAAAACACTTTGAAAAGGAAAATGCTAAGTATTGTTATTATTTCAAGGGTAATTTAATCCTACTGATTCACTTGTAATTATTTCATCAAAACATAGTTCAGTAAGAGCTATTGGATGTGTAAAATGCCTTATGAGCTTTCTCTGCAAGACTTTATTCTTCGAAATTAGATGGCAGGCAGGTTTTGCCAAATATAACCTAATCTGTAACCAAAAGGTTTGTTTCATGTAAACGACCAAATACCTTTTCACCCATGCAGGAATCCAAGGTGATTTGACATGGTGCGAAGCATTAGTTCATTCCCTACTTACTTAATAGAGACCAAAACCTAAAACTAAGTCCACTGTGTTCTATTAAACATCATTCACATTTAAAGTGACCTCTTGATGAGGAACTTTGATCCGTGAGTGGCCTGATGTTGTCGTGTGGTCTGTAATATCTCTGCTGAGTGATCGACCGCAGAAGAAACAAGGAGAAACCTGCAAGCTTACTGTTTTGAACTGAGAGTATTTTTCACCTTTCCATCTGACCCTGTTGACTTTGCTCCCTTATAAAGGCCCAAGAGCACAGCATCACTGCTAGTCACTGCACTTTTCTGTATCAGCAGTGATTCTGATTTCACATTCCTAATTAATTCTCTTTAGCACTGAGAATGAAGCCTTGGCTGATTAGTCATTCTTGTTGAATTATCACAGGCGTCTGAACTGCAGAAACAACTGGCAACGTCGCAGTGTCTTTTTGATCTGCATACACTTTGTAAGTTGGAAAAGAAAAAGAGGACTTTTTCCTTTCCCTACAGAAATCTTACTTGACATTTAGCAAGGGGCATTTGTTAGAATGTCAGACTGATAAGAGCTGTTTGCTGAAGTCACCTAGCATTCACTTAGCTGACTCTTATCAATTGTTCAAAAACATAATTTCACTGAATAGGGTTATACAGAAAAGAGTAGTGGCATATTTTGGCAAACTGCTCTTAAGCAAACAGTTGCTGGGGTTTTTTATTCCTATAGAATTCATTTTTTTTTTCCTAACATGCGTCAGAGGAGCCCTAGCTACCGAAATCCTAGTAAAGACCCCAACAGTTGCTCTGGCAGATGTGAATGTATCACTGTAAATCAATGGGCCAAGCAAACACTGATATAGCATCTGCTAACTACTCTAGAAGGCAGTGGAGTTGCCTTTGCTAGAAACTGAGCCCCTGCCAGCCTTGTTGCTTGTGTGCTGCTGAATAGAGCAAGGCAAGTCATTATTTCTATCAACAATCAAGTGCTAAGAGGGAGGAGATGACTCCGGTGAAGTGTCACTTTTGTGGTGGAAAATAGTTGTTAAGAAAATAAGTGCAATGTCCCCCCACGTTTATCGAAATTCTGTCTAGGGGAGGGATAATATTTTGCAAGGAGGAGGATGAAGAGCCAGCTGGGTATGAAAATAAACCTCTAACCTGGAAGGAGTAGGAATCTGCACATCAAGAATGCCTGAAAAAGAGGGTCTAGCCAGGATTTAGAGCATGATTAACTCATCTGCAACGACTTAGCATATTATTCAAATCAAATCTCCAATCCTACACTAAGATCACATCTCCATTAAGATGTTTTCCGTGACTAAGCCCTCATTTCCCCTACTTGCCCTCCCTTCTGCATTGCCTAGGCACTTGGATTTTGATATTGATATTCACTTCATCTCCAGCCCACAGCACTTATGTGCATATACTTACACTCTCCCATTTTCTTTATCTGACGTTTATTTTAATGTCTGTCTCCCCCTTTAGGCTATAAGCTCCTTATATGCTAGGATCACGTCTACCAACTCTGTTGTGCTGTACTCTCCCAAGCATTTACAGTGCTTTGCACACAATATGGTCTCAATAAATGTCGTAGATTGATTGATTGATACCAACTCAATGCAGTACATTTCAGCCTCAGCTGTAAAATTGATTTAGATATGCATTCAGTCATATTTATTGAGCACTTACTGTGTGCAGAGCACTGTACTAAGTGCCTGGAAAGTACAAATTGGCAACATATAGAGACAGTCCCTACCCAACAACGGCCTCACAGTCTAGAAGGGGGAGACAGGCAACAAAACAAAACGAGATAGCCAGGACTCTAAAGGTATGATAATAATAATGATGATGATAATAATTATGTTATTTAAGTGTTTACTATGTGACAAGCACTGTAGTAAGTGTTGGGGTGGATACAAGCAAATCAGGTTGGACACAGTCTCTGTCCCACATGGGGCTCACAGTCTTAATCCCCATTTTAAAGATGAGGTAACTGAGGCACAGGAATGTTAAGTGACTTACCCAAGGTCACACAGCAGATATTAAAATAAGTGGTAGAGCTGGGATTAGGACTCATGTCCTCTCCCTCTCAAGCCCATGCTCTGACCATTAGGCCATGCTGCTTCCCTAATGACTGAGAATAACAGGGAAAAGACTCCATGACAACTGCCAGATTAAGGTTCACTTTTAGTAAACTTACTCTTTGTAATGTGTGGTTATATTGGGGCATTCTTTCTATTTAGAGTTGATCAAATATATTCAACCAGTGCATACAATTAATGTTCAAATGATACTATTCACTGATGTTATTGAGGTAAGGTATTTCAAGATAAGATGTCAAGACCTGTAGTGTTATGGGATGGAAATTGGTCTCAAGACTGAGGCTATTCACAGGCCCATCTGGCAAAACATATACACAGGCAAAGACTCCGTAGGTGGCACAACACTGAACGTTATCAATAAATTATGTTGTCATAGAAGCAAACTGTCTAATGATCATTAAATAGAAAGGAGGTAGATTTTTTAAAATTACATTTTTTCTAGTTGTGAATATCAATTAATCAATGGTATTTATGAGCACTTACTCTGGCAAAGCACTGTGAATACAACACAACAGTGTTGGTAGACATATTCCCTGACAACCAGGACAATACGTTTATGATTTTCTCCCCACTTAGACTCTAAGATCCCTGTTGGCAGGAAGTGTCACTTCCTTATGCTGTTCTTCAAGGGCCAATATAGTGTTCTGAAATAAATGAGCACTCAACAAATGCTGCTGTTGCTGCTAGTATTACTACTACTACTGCTGTTACTACTACTACTAAATCACGATGCCTACTATGTTCTTTGGGAAACTGGCAAAAAATGGCATCAGCAAGACATCAGAATTCAAAAAATGTTCAAAGTTTATGTCTCAACTGTGGTGTGTCCAAGTTCCTCTTCATGGCTTGGAGAACCAGCCATAACTACAGAAACATTTGTGCATTAATCAACCAGTGGTATTTACTGTGTGCTTACGAGTATACTAAGCACTTGGAAGAGTACAACAGAGGAAGTAGACATGATCTCTGACCTCAAGGAATTTATAATCTAGAGTGAGACCCAGACTAAAATAAATGATAGGTAACATACGTGCATATGTGTTGTGGGGAAGTGAGTTCCTGAGTGCTAAGAGTTAATGACTCAAGTGCAGAGGTGATACAGGGAGGAAAAATAGGAAGGGGAGAGGAAAGATTAATCAGGCCAGATTTCCTGAATAGATGTGACTTTAGTAGGACTTTGAAGAGGGGGAGAATGTGGTTTGTGGATATGAAATGGTAAAGAGTTCCATGCAGGAGTGAAAGCATGAGCTAGTGGTCAATTTGAAAGAGATGAAAGTAGGCCCAGTGTGTAGGTTGATAGTAGAGGAGTAAAGTGGGTGGGCTGAATTGTAGTGGGAGATGAGCAAGATACATAGGAGGGAGAGAGCTGTTAGAGTGCATTAAATCCTACTATGTGGAGTTTCTGCTAGATGTGCAGGGTGCTTTTATTTATTTTTTTTTTTAGAAAAATGATCCAGGCAGCAAAGTGAAATATGGACTAGAGAGAGGAATGACTGGAGGCAGAGAGGTAAATGAGGAGACTGATGCAGTAGTTCAGAGGAGACACGGCAATATTTTAACCAGAGAGGTAGCGGTTTGGATGGAGCAGATTGTGGAGTTCTTGTGAAGATGAACTGGCATTTCCACCAGTGCCATCTGCATTTCATCAGGCTTTACATAAAGTGGCAAAACAGGATTACTGACAGTGAGGTCCAGGAAGATAGCCAGTCCACTGGGTTCAAACGATACTTATCACATCACACCTTTGCTGGGCAGGGGGTGTGTGAGGAGAATAGGAGATGGAATGACACCTAACTAGCTGCTGTACAGGGAGCTGAAACGGGGCAACAATAAACTGGATGGACAGTGGAAATCCTGTTTTCATTTACAGCCATCCTTTGTTTCAATCACCACCCTTCTTATCACCTCAACATATAATTCAAGCTTCAATTTGTGATGCCTACATGCCAGAGTGTTGTTTTTCCAGGAAAGCCTTTTTAATGATATTCATTAAAGGGTGCCAAACATTGTCCTAAGCACTGGAGTAGATACAAGTTAATTAGGTCAGACGTAGTCCCTGTCCCACATAGAACTCACAGTCTAAGTAGGAGGGAGAATCCATATTTAATCCCCAATTTACAGCTGAGGAAACTGAAGTACGGAGAAGTTAAGTGATTTGCTCAAAGTCATCCAGCAAACAATTGGCAGAGCTGGGATTAGAACCCAAATCTTCTGACTTCCAGCCCCATGCTCTTTCCAAGGTCCCACTGCCTTTCCTTTGAAATAGTTATCCAGGGTCTGGGCACCGGGTTAAGACAGTGTTGTCTTTGATTTCAACAGCACAGTGTTCAAAGAGAATCTGACACTGGATCTGCAAAACTACAGGGTAATGATCCTAATTATATAATCAGCTGGCATCCTGAGAGAGATGTGCATCTTACCTATTTATTTTACTGATTGAAATAGGCCAGATAATGAGCAAATGCAGTCTGAGCCATTTTCTATTTCCACGTGATGGGGAGTGAATGTGAAGAACCTAAGAAATGTTCTGTTAGAGATCTTAACTTCAAACTTCAATGCTTTGACTTTTACAGACACGTTGGTGAGTGAGAATATCACACATTTAAAAGTTAAGTAATGGTACATTTGGACTGTGGGGGAGGAAATTATGTTTTGCCTTGAATTTCCTAGGAGAGAGCATTATGAGTTATTGAGATAGTAAGCACATAGTATTAAACAACAGAAACCTGTTGTAGTCTGTGAAATGAAAAAAGTGATGGGAGAAATAATTCAGTGTCTTCAATATGCATTGCACTGAAGTTTTAAGGCATAAAGGGAATAGAAGATTCTGTGATCAGAAAGGAAATGGAAAGAATACTTGTATTTAATCTAATTCTATAGTATTTCTGGCCAATAATTTAAAAAAATGGGCTGAAGTTATCTAAAAGTACCATAGGGAAGGTTTCTAGCAGCTTTATCCTACACAAAGTCTAAAAGCTGAGCCTGATTCCTTGAACATGGGAAGTTATTTCTGGTAGTAAGAACTATTTGATGATTGGAAAATATAATTGTCATTGTCTTTGGATATGAAATCATGGATGATAAAGTTAACCTATGACTGAATGAAACAGTCAACGTAGAACTCAAAATCCATTCTGCATCAAAGACGTGATGTTATATTGCTCTTTTCACTCCTTCCCTTTGTTTCAACTGAATGTTCAGTCTGGTGCCAAATTGGGTCGGTTCTTCCTCCACAACCTTTCGAAAATCTGCCCCTTACAAAAGGCCACAGTGCCGATCCAGGTCTTTATCCTAAGCTGATTTGACTATTTGCGTGAGACTTCTTGCTAACTACCCTCCATTCCCTGCCCTTTCCAGTCCTGACTTTCGTCTGCTGCCTGGATCATTTTCCTGAAACAGCCTTCTGTAAATTTCTCTGCATTCCTCTAAAAACCTCCCATGGTTTCCCTGATGTAGATTATCATTGAGAAGAAACTCCTGACCACCATTCTAAAGACACCTATTCAGCACACTCCACTATTTTTCTTCACGTCATCCCCCGGGCCTGGAATGCCCTCCCTCTGCCCCTCCGCCAAGCTAGCTCTCTTCCTCCCTTCAAGGCCCTGCTGAGAGCTCACCTCCTCCAGGAGGCCTTCCCAGACTGAGCCCCTTCCTTCCTCTTCCCCTCGTCCCCCTCTCCACCCCCCCATCTTACCTCCTTCCCTTCCCCACAGCACCTGTATATATGTATATATGGTTGTACATATTTATTACTCTATTTATTTATTCATTTATTTCACTTGTACATTTCTATCCTATTTATTTTATTTTGTTGGTATGTTTGGTTCTGTTCTCTGTCTCCCCCTTTTAGACTGTGAGCCCACTGTTGGGTAGGGACTGTCTCTATGTGCTGCCAATTTGTACTTCCCAAGCGCTTAGTACAATGCTCTGCACATAGTAAGTGCTCAATAAATACAATTAATAATAATAATAATAATAATAATTCACACTTGAGAGCTGAGGAAAAGGGGGGCTTCCTCTCAAGCCAGCCTTTTCATTGTACCTTATTCCTGTCTCTCCCACCTCCAAACTTTTTTCACACCCTCTCTCCTGTCCAGATCTCCCTCGCCCATCACAGGTAACAGACTATTACTCCCCCCATCTTCAAAGCCCTTGTGTTATCACATCTCCAGAAGATCTTCCCTGATTAATCAGGGATAGCTCTACAGCTTTACTTGGTCTGAAGAACAATGCCTAGAAAACCAATGGGACAAAAAATTGTGGTATTTGTTATGGTGTTTGCTAAGCACTCACTATGTGTCAAGCATGTTCTAAGTGCTGGGATAGATACTAGGCCAGACACAATCCCTGTCCCATATGGGGCTCACAGTCTTATCTCAGGTTTGGAGAAGCAGCGTGGCTCTGTGGAAAGAGCCCAGGCTTTGGAGTCAGAGGTCATGGGTTCAAATCCTGGCCCCGGCAACTGTCAGCTGTGTGACTTTGGGCAAGTCACTTCACTTCTCTGGGCCTCAGTTACCCATCTGTAAAATGGGGATTAAAACTGTGAGCCCCCCGTGGGACAACCTGATCACCTTGTAACCTCCCCAGTGCTTAAAACAGTGCTTTGCACATAGTAAACGCTTAACAAATACCATCATTATTATTATTTAGCCCCTGACCTGGTCATTGTCCAAGCCATCAATCAGAGCTATTCTAAAACACCTCTACTTCCAAAGGGCACGACCTTCCTGGTCATGTTATTCCGTATCTCGCCTTATCCCTCACAAACATCTGTTCAGATTGTAAACTCTCCATAGGCAAGGATGTTGTCTTTTACCTCTACTGTACTTCCCTAAGTGCTTAGCACAGTGTTCAGCACCTGGTATAGGCCGATGGAAAGGGTTGGGAAACAAAATATCTTGGTTTTAGTATGAGCTTTGTCACAGACCTGTGAGACTTTGGGTACATCACTTATTCCCATTTTATAGATGAATAAACTGATGTTCAAAGAGGTTAAAATACCTGTGCTGTCTTTGAGGGACAGGGAAGGGAAGCAAGCAAAAACTCCACACTATTGGCTTCAGAGCTCTCCATCACCTTGCCCCCTCCTATCTCACCTCCCTTCTCTACTTCTCCATCTCAGCCCACACACTCCACTCCTCTGGTGTTAACCAACTTACTGGGCCTCATTCTTGCCTGTCCCTCCGTCGACCCCTGGCCTATGTCCTACCTCTGCCCTTGAACCCTCCCTCATCAAATTGGCCAAACAATCACATTTTCCCCCCTTCAGAGCCCTACTGAAGGCTCACCTCTCCCAGGACTAAGCCCCCCTTTTCCTCAGCTCCCCACCCCCCAACTCTCCCCCTTTGCTCTACCCTCCCTCTCCCCCGCCACAGCACTAGTGTATATACGTACATATCTGTAATTCTATTTATATTAATGCCTGTTTATTTGTTCTGATGTGTATATATCTACAATTCTATTTATTTATAATGATGCTATTGATGCCTGTTTACTTGTTTTGATGTCTGCCTCCCCCCTTCTAGACTGTGAGCTCATTGTGGGCAGAGATTGTCTCTCTCTGCTGCTGAATTGTACTTTCCAAGTGCTTAGTACAGTGCTCTGTACACAGTAAGTGCTCAATAAATACAATTGAATAAATGAATGACTGTACACTTTAATACCTAGAAGAGTGTGTAGCAACTAGAGAGCCGTGGCCTAGAGGAAAGAGCAAGGGCCTGGGAGTTAAAGGAGCTGGGTTCTAAAAGCAGCTCTGCACCGTGTCTGCTGTGTGACCTTGAGCAAGTAATTGAACTTTTGGTGGCTCCATTTCCTCACCTGCAAAATGGGGATTCAGTACCCATTCTCCATCCTACATAGATTGTGAGCCCCCTTTGGGTCCGATGATCTTGTTTCTAACTGAGTGCTTCATACAGTACTTGACCCATAGTAAGCACTTAAGAAATGCCCCAATTTACTTTAATAAATACCATAATTTTAATTACAGTTGGTACTCATCAATTCTGTTGATTAATCAACTTAATTTTTCTCTCTGGTTTGCATCATTTCAATCTGTGTTCTTCTTTCTCCTATTGCATGTCTAACAATTAATGCCTGTCTCACGTATAAGTCTACTATGGCCGGGACTGTGTCTTTTGAATGTTTTAAATCACCTTGCACAGTGTTCTCCCACCTACTAAAGGTTCAATAAATGCTGTCGATAATTCCAGGATCAAAGAGGTACTTGTAGTAAAACAAGCAAGCTATCAGTACCTTGCAGAGCCTCATGGCTCTGACAAAAGGGATGCTTATCAAAGCCTGTGTTGTGGAATACAGAACAAGCTAAAAAAACATGTGTGACAAGTGGAGGGATGTCAAGGCTGAAGAGACATTATGCTATGCATACTGAAAAAAAGTCAAGGACTTCTCTGCCTCCTTAAAAAGTGTACCTAGGAACCTCAGCACACTACCCTAGCACCCCTGCTCTACCCTTATCCTAGATAAAGGGAAACTTAAAGATATGACAATAATACTTCAGTAAACCTTCCACCATTGAGGATGGCACTTCATGTTAAAATCATCTTGCAGACATGCAAAGATATGGCCTTCTCTTCCATACCAAAGTCACTACAGGTGTAGCCAGGAATGACAAACCTCTCAGATTGACAGGTATTCCCCACTAGACCTTCACATGGGTAAATGTTCTATTTTGTTGTTTGCAGAAAATGTTATTTAGTCTGTGATATACTGATGGAAAGACCTGTGTGATACAAGGCTTTTCTGTTCTGATTATCTTTCACCAATCTTTGTGCTTGGCACATAAAAAGCACATAATACTACATACCATAATAGGGTACCTCAAGGATGGCAAAGATGCTGCTGTCATTATCAAAATCTTTAAGAAGAAAGGTTATTGAGCTGACAGCAGGATCAATCTTGGGATCCCACTCCTCTTCAGTGCTGGCACGATCCTAGCCGGTGTCCTACTTGGTGTACCTCAGAATATATTTTATATATATCTATAGACTATACATATAGTCTATAGATATATAGATGTATGCTTTTATATATATACAATGTACATAGAATACACGTGTATAATACAACACATAAAATATAATATGTTTTATATAAAATACATAAATCTACAGGTTTTGTTTTCACTCTGGCACACAATGTGGGTTTTTCCTTTAGAAATTTTTGTTAAGGTGCCTAGAGACAAATATTTCAGAAATTAAAATGCAGAAGTTATTTATGAGCATCTTAAATTCATGCAAATAAATTTTTACATAAAAAAGAAGAAACATAGATGAGACAGTTCATGGGGAAGCAAAATTGCTTTTAAATAGATTAGGTTTCCAAGTTTTAATTGGCCTAATTACACCATGCTTATAAAGTGCTTTGAAGAAGAAAGGTGCTATGTTAGCGTTCCTTGTTATTATTTTACTTTCCCCAGCGGCAGAGGTTGGCTTCTCAAGTTGCCTTTCTTGAAGTGACCTAATAAATTGCTGGTGAGTTTCTTTTCTTTTTAACGATTGTTCAAACATAACAAAAGTCAAGAGACTAATTATGTGAGGACAAACCCTCCCAGTTACCTTGCCTTTCACAAGAGACCCAGTACCAACTTGCTTAGATTACCTGAGCCCATTCTTACTTATCTGCCCCTGTGCCTCATTAGTGCTGTTGGCATGATGGTTGCTAATTACAGTTCAGCTGTTCTGTAACCATCTTCATTAACAGGGACTTCTCTAGTATGTCATCCAGGTACTGGAAGAATGGACAGGGATAGCAAGAAAAGAATAATCTGTATGATTTCATTTCCACTGCACTTTCTGTAGGAGGTGGCATCGTCCACATCGACTTGAATGCAAACGTGCCACTGGGCAGGCCCGGGTAATTTTTGCTGCTGTTGATATTGACGTGGTGTATTTTCCACTTTAAACCCCTGGCTGTGCTGTTCAGGATCACATCTGCAATGAATTTCCTCAGCAGGGCTTTTTATTCACGTCCCCGTGTAATCATAAAGGAATCTTTGAGGAAACCATTTGGCACAGGAATTATATGAGTAACTAAGGCTGCTTCCTGTGGGTGCTTAGGTTTCTATTCTGCTCAAACACATTATCTCTTGCTGTCAAGTGGAAGACCTATTTATGTTGGGTTACCTTGGTGGACTTAGTAACAGTGATCTAAGGGAGCAGCTCTATTTGAAATTTTATAATCCAAGGCTTGTCTTATTCCAGTATTTGTTCTTAGGCAGTTTATAGGCAAATAGAACCCTATAGATGTGAGTTTTTAAATATTCCAGAATAGTTTTTTGATGCTGCCACCTCCTCCATTGACTGAGAGGTTTAAACTACATGAGTCACCAGCCTAGTGACAATTGTCAGCTGTGTGACTTTGGGCAAGTTACTTAATTTCTCTGTTCCTCAGTTACCTCATCTGTAAAATGGGGATGAAGACTGTGAGCCCCCTGTGGGACAACCTGATCACCTTGTAACCTCCCCAGCATTTGGAGCAGTGCTTTGCACATAGTAAGGGCTTAATAAATGCCATTATTATTATAAGGAAGGAGAGGTGGGGCAGTCCCTGATTCTTCCACCCTCCCCTTCTCTTTGTCTTCCAGAGTAGTAGGCAGCAAGACAACCTGGGAGACCCCCTTTGCCCCCTCTCTGTCCACCTGATGGGTGGGGTCCAGGGATTATGGAGGGGAATGGAGGTCCAGAGAGAGGAGGCAGACATGACACACACAACACTACCAGTCCAACCCCCAGTCAAGGATCTGGATTGCGGCATTGTGAGGCTTGTAAAAAAATTGCTGTTCTGAGATTGCTTCCTTCCAGGTGTAATGACAAGCAGAGAAAACTTTTGTGTGAGTGGCAGATGTTCCCATCAATCAGAAGTTGCGGCTCATTAGCGAGTTGTAAATCAACACCTTCAACTGGGTGGAGGATGATGAGATTCAGATACACTGGCACCTCTGTAATCCAATGAAAAAGTAGGCAATTCGTAATGTTAGGCAACTGTAGGAAGTTTGTGCTTATATCATGTACCCATACAAGTAGTAGTTAGTGAAAAGATGTGCATGACAATACCTGCCTTGTGATCTTACCTTGCTTGCACCTATTATTATTAGTTGTAGTGGCTTCTATCATCATCAATCGTATTTATTGAGTGCTTACTATGTGCAGAGCACTGTACTAAGCGCTTGGGAAGTACAAATTGGCAACATATAGAAACAGTCCCTACCCAACAGTGGGCTCACAGTCTAAAAGGGGGAGACAGAGAACAAAACCAAACATACTAACAAAATAAAATAAATAGAATAGATATGTACAAATAAAATAAACAAATAAATAGAGTAAAAAAAATACGTACAAACATATATACATATATACAGGTGCTGTGGGGAAGGGAAGGAGGTAAGATAGTTGTAGTGGCTTCATTCTTACTAATGCCTTGGATTACACAGTATACAGAAATGTCTTCATACATATTACATTTTATTAATCAAATATTATGGCTGTGAAGCAGTAAGAAGAGGAAGGTATTATACCCATTTTATAGGTGGATAAGTGAAGTGGGGCACAGAGAGGTTAAACTCTATTGTTCTTTCCCAAGCACATAGGGTGGTGATCTGCACAAAATGCTTAATAAACTCCACTGATTAATATAGTTCAGTTAAACCTATGCCCAGCACATTATTTTACCTACCAGATTATACTTAATCTCTTTCTGCCTCTATTCATACACTTTTAAAATGGGAAGAAGTGGGTTTTGCCATTTCAATAATTTGCATTCTGCCTGCCAAATATACTGATACAGGGAATTCATTCATTCATTCAATCGTATTTATTGAGCACTTACTGTGTGCAGAGCACCTTACTAAGCGCTTGGGAAGTACAAATCAGCAACATACAGAGGTGGCCCCTACACAACAACAGGCTCACGGTCTAGAAGGGGGGAGACAGACAACAAAACAAAACATGTAGACAGGTGTCAAAACCATCAGAATAAATAGAATTATAACTATATGCACATCATTAATAAAATAGAGTAGTAAACATGTACAAGTAAAATAAATAGAGGAATAAATATGTGAGGAGGGGAAGGAGGTAGGGTGGGAGGGATGATGGGGAGGGGAGGAGAAGAGGAAAAGGGGGGCTCAGTCCAGGTATGGTGAGGTGACCGTGGACTGTCCCCTCCAAGTTTTAGTTCATATATAATAATGATAATAATGATAATAATACCTGCTGTGGTATTTGTTGAGCCCTTACTCTATGCCAAGCAAGGCACCAGGCACTGGAGGAGACATAAGATAATCAGGTCAGACACAGACCCTGTCCCACATGGGACTCAGTCTAAGTAGGAGAGAGAACAAATATTGAATCCCCATTTAACAGATAATGAAACTGAGGAACAGGGAAGTTAAGTGACGCCCCAAATCAAACAAAAGGCAGGTGGCAGAATGGGATTAAGTCACAGATCCTCTGACACCCAGGTCCAAGTTCTTTTCAACTAGCATTTATTTTTATCAATCCATTTATTGATTTAAGTTAATTTATTATCATTGCTATGTATCATTTATCAGGCTCGCTGTCTCCGCTCCCTGCCCTCCACGTCCCTGACCTGAATCCCGACTTGAGCACACCCCACAAAGATGGACAGTCCTGGTACCCTACCAATTGCAATCCTGTACCATGTGCCCAGAGGCACAGCACTGATTGCCCCTTTCTCTACTGGTTTCTCTTTGCTTTCCATTCTCCTTCCACGTGATGCTGCAAAAACCTGATAGGAAGTCCAACAGAAATGTCAATCTCTCAGTCCCAAGAAACTAGAATAATGGGCTGGACTGGACCTAACCCACTGCAGATGATTGGATCTAGCTGTCGGACTGGAGGGTTGGGGAGGAGTGAGGAAGCGGGAGGGAACCAGCTCGCCCAGCTTGGGACCCTCTCACAACCATGACCTCCTCTTTCAGCCCCCTTTGTGCCCCCTCTTCCACCTCCTTTTCTTTCCTGACCAAGTCCTACTCCCCTCCGCTATGCCATACTCCAGCATGGACCCCTCTGGCCTTGCCTCTACCTAACTAACACACACGTACGTCTGTGAATATGTGTGTGTGTTGGGGAAGGGCTGTGCCAACACCCTTCCTGTACCTGTGGCACAATGCCTCTGCTGCACTACTATCCTTTCCCCTCCCTCTGCCCTAAACTCTAGGGCTGCAAGACCATTACCACTGTTGGCCAGTCAGAAAGCCATGGAGGGAGTCCCAGTTAGGAGAGGAATAAGTGTAACTCCCCAACCCTTCCTTCACTTCTCCCCATCCAGTCCCTTTCACCTTCTTCTTCTCCTTTCTTTATTCCCATTTTCATCAAGTGCCCAACCACGTCATCCCACTCTTCAGGGAATGGTGTGGTATTTCTTGTACACACTTTTAACTTTTTGGTTAACTCTTATTGTTACTGTCCTTACTTTACTACAGTTTTAAGATTTCTAATTCTTCTCGACATTCTTTGCCTCCATCTAGATCCAGTTTTAGCGTTTAAAATCCTTGCCCAGATTATATGCTTTTACCCTGTAATTATTTTCAAGATACAGAAAAGATAATTTTCCAGGATGTTTTTATTGTGTTATTCCGTCAAATTGATTTTTGTAAACCTGTGACAAGTGTAAGAAGCAGTTTAGTTTGTTCCAGCTAAATTCTGAAAGCTTTAAAGAAAAATGTAGTGACACAGCATTTGTGTTAATTGGAAAAGCAATGTGGGTTCCCAAAGTGTGGAATGGTTACTTCTGTGTGTTTTTTAAGGAGTAAGGCACAATTTAAGTTCATAGGTAGGGAACATGGCTCTGAAATCTTAGTAGATAGTTGGGACTCAAGACACCTGGTTTTCAGTTCTGGCTCCACTTCTCACTTTCACTGTGTCCTAAGATATATTTGCCCATTCTGTTCCTTATTTTCTTTTTCTCTAAAATGTTAATCTATTTCAATCAGTTGTAGTGAGGAATGATGGTATATTAGCATCATGTGATTCAATGATTGCACTTCACTTTAAAAGTTAAAATATAGGAAAATAATTTAATCATTCGGAATCATTGGGAGGGTCCTGTCCATCTCTACATTTGACATTCTGGGGAATATCTGAATGGGCTCAGTATAACATATAGAGACGGTCCCTATCCAACAATAGGCTCACAGTCTAGAAGGGGGAGACAGACAAAAAAACAAAACAAAACAAGTAGGCAGGTGTCAGAACCACCAGAATAAATACAATTATAGCTATATACACATAATTAATAAAATAAATATAGTAAATATGTACAAATAAAATAGAGTAATAAATATGTACAAATATAAACAAGTGCTGTGGGGAGGGGAAGAGGATAGGGCAGATCCCAACACATACGGACACTGCATTTCATATTCTATCATTTTGGTCAATTTGGGGGATTTTAGGAATGTATTAATACATTTTACATTATTTCCCTTGGGAAACTACACTTTATTCTTTGCTCCTTTGCTTAACACTCTTATTTTCACGTCACCAGTTATAAGTGCTAACTAGGATATAGCTGAACTCCATTTTCTGTTCTATTTTAAATCCCTCAAGAACTGGAACTTCCAACACCTCCTAAAGAGAATTTCCTCACTTAATCATATTCAATGTTCTTGTTTCCCTCTGATGTTCAGCTGAAAGTGTACCCCTAACAATATTACTGTATTGGCATTAAAGGAGCGACGTATACATGTTGGGATGTAGTACCTCTTCTGCTCTGTGTATGGCTGGATGACCAAGTACTGGGTGTTCCTGGTGTTTACATCATTAAAATATTTATTGACTATTAACATGTCCTCGTTTAGGCAGGCTATACATATTAAGTTTCTTTAATCTCTCCTCGTAAGTCTGCCGCTGTCTCCTCCATCATTTTTGTTGCTCTTCTCTGGAAGCTTTCCAGCTTCTCCACAGAATTTTAGTGCAGGGATTCCTCAAGTTGAGCTCAATGTGACAGACAGTTTCTTCAGAGCTGGGTTGCAGTGTTCTGTAACTTAAGGGCCTATCAATATTGGTCCTCTGTGCTCCTCTACTGCCAATTCACTTACACTTAATTTTCACTATAACTGTTTCTGTTTTCTGTGGGGCCCTCTTGCTGACCAGTACAAATTGAGGAAATCTGACTCTAGAAAGGTATTTTGGCTAGCTGTCGATTTATCCAAAGAGTTTTAGGTTACAGAAGAGAAGTTCTCAGAATGATATACCAAGCATAAGTGGTACAGGAGGGATTATGAAACTGTGTGGTTCTCTTCCTGGTTTCCCCTGGTCCCACCTAAAGGACCTCTCCTTTTCCAGTAGAGTTTCCAGTACTCTACCAGTCTTGACTACGGGAGGGAGAGTCAAGCAGAGGCCTACCCATTCCATTTCTAGCTTGGCCACTGGCTAGCGAGTGGAAGGCAATCAAAACTCACCCGTCCTGGGCAGCAGCGGCATGGGAGAGATTTGAAGGTGGAGACTCAGGTTTACTGCGCGGAAGGAAGCAATGGTAACCCGGTTCCATATTTTTACCAAAAAAACTCTATGGATACACTACCAGAATGATTACGGATGGAGGTGGGACGTTTTGGGAGAGGTGTGTCCATGGTGGCACTATGGGTCGGACACGACTCAACAGCGTAAGACAAGAACAACCCACCTAATGCGAAGCAGCGTGGCTCAGTGGAAAGAGCAAGGGCTTGGGAGTCAGAGGTTGTGGGTTCTAATCCCGGCTCCGCCACTTGTCAGCTGTTTGACTTTGGGCAAGTCACTTAACTTCTCTTTGCCTCAGTTACCTCATCTGTAAAGTGGGGATTAAGACTGTGAGCCCCACGTGGGACAACCTAATAAACTTGTATCTACCCCAGTGCTTAGAACAATGCCGTCACATAGTAAGTGCTTAACAAATGTCATTATTATTATTATTATTATAAAAGCTACTTCATTTTTCATTGTCATCATCATTTAATGAGTGTCTTTTGCATCCCGAGCACTTACTACATACAGAATTCTGTGCTGGATGCCTACAGAGAACTCCCAGGCCCTTACTATGTGTGGAGCATAGTACTAGGTACCTACTGTATTGGACACCTACAGGGTGCAGAGCAGTGTGCTAGGTGCTTGTGAAAATACAATAAAAGTAAGTGTGAGCCCCCCAAGGGTGAGGACCAAGACTAATCCCCAGCTGGGCATTCTTTCCCAGTGCTTAATACGGTCCTCAGCACACAATAAGCATTTTATAAATACTATTACTAACACCATTATATTCATTCATTCATTCAATCATATTTATTGAGCGTTTACTGTGTACAGAGCACTGTACTAAGCACTTGGGAAGTACAAGTCGGCAACATATAGAGATGGTCCCTACCCAACAGCGGGCTCACGGTCTAGAAGGGAAATGTGTGAGTTGAAGGTGTAGATTTACTATATTGGTTAACAATACAAACCACATAAGTTAACTTAACTCCCAAGAAGAGCTCTTCAGAAAAATGTAAAGTTCCAAGGAGAATAAGAGTTAATTGGGATAATGCAAATATTAGCATTTTGAAAGTTTATAGCTGAAATGCAGTGTCCGTATGTGTTGGGATCTGCCCTATCCCCTTCCCCTCCCCACGGCACTTGCTTATATTTGTACATATTTATTACTCTATTTTATTTGCACATATTTACTATATTTATTTTATTAATTATGTGTATATAGCTATAATTGTATTTATTCTGGTGGTACTGACACCTGCCTACTTGTTTTGTTTTGTTTTGTTTTGTCTGTCTCCCCCTTCTAGACTGTGAACCCATTGTTGGGTAGGGACCGTCTCTATATGTTGCCAACATGTACTTCCCGAGCGCTTAGTACAGTGCTCTGCATGCACTAAGCGTTCAATAAATACTATTGAATGAATGAATGAAAAACATGTGTATATAAGAATGTGTACAATAAGAGTGATACAGAAATGATGTATGCTTTAACTTCTAGACTGTGAGCTTGCTGTTGGGTAGGGACCATCTCTATATATTGCCAACTTGTATTTCCCAAGCGCTTAGTACAGTGCTCTTCATTCAGTAAGTGCTCAATAAACATGATTGAATGAATGAATGAAAGAACAATTGCAAATGTTTCTATCTTTCCCAAATGTTTATACATAATCTATAAATCAACGTATCTGCTCACTAAGCATATCAATTAACCAATAAATATTTACTGAGTATTGGGTGCAGGGCATCTTAATAGCAGCTGGAGATAATGACTATATCTTGTGTATAAAACACTAGTATACTTAAAATGATGATGGTTTTAAAATAGTAGCGCTATTATATTCCTCACCCTTAAAAACTTTATTTCTCCTAAGTCAAATGAAATCGTCTAATCTGAAACATGCTGTTGCATTATTTTGTGCTTATATTCACATTTGTGAGGTGGGTGTTAGTGTCTCCACCTTCAACATACTTTAAAAGTAGATGGAGATAGGAAGTATAATTCTTATTCTTAGAGGAAGATACTGATGAGTGATCTGCCCAAGTTTGAACAAGATCAAGTTAAAAGAAGGCTTGGGTAGTAGTCATGTTTGTTAGTTTTGGGTAATGAGTGATAATAAATAATTCAGAAATCAAGCTGGGTATTTTTAAACCTAAATGATCAGTTTTGGTACAAGTTGAATCAATCAATCAAAGGCATTTACTGAGTGTTTACTGTGTGCAGAGCACTGTACCAAGTGCTTGGGGGAGAACAATACATTATTATTAGTAGATATAATCCCTGCCCTCAAGGAGTTATCAATCTAGTCAATCCTGCACTTGCCCTGAGCTATCCTGTCTCAACCAGTTGTGAGGGCTTACTGATTCTCAGGCCAAGGCCCTTTTTACTAGACACACTACGTCCAGGTCACTTCTAATGTTTAAGTCCAAAGAAACATCAATCAGTCAATTGTATTCATTGAGCACTTACTGTGTGCAAAGCACTGTACTAAGCACTTGGGAGAATACAATATAACAGACACATTACCTGACCACAATGAGTTTCCAGTCTAGAAGGGGAGACAGACATTAATATAAATAAATAAAATTACAGATTTGTACCTAAGTGCTTTGGGGCTGGGCAGGGGGATGGAAAAAAGGAGCAAGTCAGGGTGACAGAGAAGGGAGCGGAAGAAAAGGAAAAGGTAGCTTAGTCAGGGAAGGTTGACTGAACAAAGCACATAAGACATTTTCTGCGTTACCGCAGTTTCACCTCTACACATCCAACATAAATAAAGTACTAAATTTCATAGGCCTTTCACTGCCTTTTGAAGAATGATTTCATCTTCTGTTTTGTTCTCCTGTGTTTCTCCTTTAACTCTTGCCATGTGGACAAAGCATGAATGTGAGATATCAACAGAGTTCAGATTCTTCAGAACACTTGCAGATGATTTCAGAAAGCATATCATGCCGTACAAGGCAACTTGCTAACGAAAGGCGATACTGTCATTTGTGTAGCTGAGATCATTCCTCGATCACTAAGGATACTTTGGGTAGGGCTGTCCATTTTTTGTCCCTTGGCCTTCAAAGTACTATGGGATGAGCCAGATTCAAGAAGTATATTGGAACCCAGCTCACCATCTGTGTTGCTGATGCTGCCTGAATAGAAGATTGGCAGACTTAGGTAGTCTTGGCCAACCTCATAGTTGCATCTGAAAAGGCACAAGATGAGAAGCGGCATGTTAAAAAGCATTCTTGTTAGGACAGTCAAATAAGAAACTATCACCTTGGGTACACATTTCCAGATGTCTTTATTTAGGGGATGACTTTTTGGACCCTGAGTATAATATGGGAGGAAAAAGGCATGGTCCGGGGAAGAAGCATTTGAGCAATCAGGCAACCTTGGTGAATGACTAAATTTGGCTCAGCTTTGCTGATGTGCTGTCAGGTTATTGAAATTAATGATGGTGTCACTGTTTACTTTACTAAAACATGTCTAATGCCACCTCTGGTAATTTACCTCTCAACTCAACTCTACATCATTTTATCATCTTTACTTTGCACAAGGAATCTCTTATTTCTGCTGCAGAACTGTTGCCTTTTGAATGGCAGTGGGAGGGAGATGTATAACATCTGTGTGTGTGTGTGTATAGCTTGGAATTGGACATTATACAACAGTTTAGGATCTCAGATTTTAATTTCCCTTTCAGAAATGCCCATTCGGTATACCGAACAGATAAATTATGCAGCTTTATTGAAGGCACATCTCCTCCAAGAGGCTTTCCCTGACTAAGCCCTCATTTTCTTTTCTCACACTCCCTTTCTGGTCACCCTGATTTGCTCCCTTTATTCACCACCCTGCCACAGCCCCACAGCACTTATGTACATATCTTTAAATTATTTATAGTACTGTCTGTTTCTTCTTCTAAACAGTAAGCTGCTCTGGACAGCGAATGTGTATATTATACTGTACTCTCCCAAGCTCCAACTACAGTGGTCTGCAGACAGTAAGTGCTCAATAAATTCAGTTGATTGATGCAGGGAGAGAAGTAAAGGGAAGAGCACTAAACAGAGGGTAACGCTCCTTAAAAAGGAAAAACAAAACCCTAATCCTCTCAACACTTGTTAAAATCTGTGCCACGTAAATGCCATAATACACACTGACAATGAACCCTCTACAAAAAGCCAAGTCCCCGACGACATTCCAAACTGGCCAGTTTGCATTTAATCAGTTGTTTTTCACTGCCTGGCAAATCATGCCCTCATGGTTATTATGCATTTATTTCTCTTTGTTAACCTCCGTTGTTTTGCTACAGTTACAATGGCCTAAGGACACTTCTGCCTCACAGAGGGAGTCCACTCGAGGCAGGATTTCAGACCTGCTTATTGGGCTTGGCCACAGCATGACTTTTTTCTTCTTCTAATGGTGGGAAAAAAGGTGGAGAATACAATAGCTGCACATCACACTCTCTCTCTTGTTCTGCCTTTCAGGGACAGGCTACAGCCTCAGCCTATTTCTTTGGAGAAACACAAGCAGCTGAGTGGTATTTATTCTTCCCCGTGTAGTAGTTAGCCCAGGCAAACACAGACTGGATTTAATTTAGGAATCAGATAAGAAAAGCGCCAACATCCTTGTTTGGATTTGAAGGCCCTAATGGTGACAGTTAGAGACTTGTATAATTTGGTTTAATTTAAACTGGTGAGTGAATTTTTTTTAAGGATGATGGAAGTCTCTTAAATACTTAAAATGTGCACTGTTTTCTATTGCCATGTTCTCTCCTTCCCTTATTCTATTTATTTACTTTAATGACAGATCACCTTATATGATCCAGGGAGAACCCTAGAATTTCTATTTATGGACTTGCTTGTCAGTAAAATTTACTAGTCCCAGTTCAGAATAGCCAGTCGGTTTGGCCGGCCATGACAAGCTTCAGGAAGTGAATGAATAGAAGCAGCATTATTTTCTTGAATGATATTCTTACAGATACTTTCATTTATTTTCTCCTTGGACCTCTTCTGCTTTGGTGTTCCTGACTAACACCCAGGTTGATAGCTAAAAGCCTGCTTTTAACATTCCTGACAATACAGAGCAGTAATTTCAGCACACTCATGGCTGTTTTGGAAACTCAAGTCCAAAGCAAGAAGGACTAGAATGGAAGCTAAAGAAATGAACAATGCACACTCCTCAGGCTTGGTATCTCCTCTGTTTTTAATCTTCTCCCTGTTGACTGTAATTCAACTCGCCACATCTACTGTTCAGATTGAGAATAGGTGACTTGGAGAGCTGGGATAAAAAAATCTCCATCCTGGAAAGGTTCCTTAATGCTAAAAGAGCAGCAGAATGGCCTAGTGGGAAGAGTATGGATCTGGGAGTTGTAGGACCTAGGTTCAAATTCCATCTCTGCCACTTAATATAATAATGATACTTGCATTATGTGATGAGCACAGTCCTAAGTGCTGAGGAAGACACAACTTTATCAGTTTGGACACAGTCCCTGGAGAGAGGACTGTAGGAGAGAGTAGGATTTAATCCCCATTATCAATCAATCAGTCGTATTTATTGAGCACTTCCTGTGTGCAGAGCACTGTACTAAGCGCTTGGGAAGTACAAGTTGGCAACATATAGAGACAGTCCCTACCCAACAGTGGGCTCACAGTCTAGAAGGGGGAGACGAGAACAAAACCAAACATACTAACAAAATAAAATAAATAGAATAGATACGTACAAGTAAAATAAATTAATAAATAGAGTAATAGATATGTACAAACATGCAGGGGAGGTGACTGAGGTACAGAAAAGTTAAGGTCACACAGTCCTGGGAAAGTCACTTAACTTCTCTATGCTTCACTTAGCTTCTCTGTAAAATGGGGATTAAGACTGTGAGCCCAGAGAGGCAGAGGCTGTATCCAACCTGATTGCCTTGTACCTACGCCAGTGCTTAGTTCAATGCCTGGAACATTGTAAGCACTTAAATAGCATGTATTTTTTTTTAAAGGCTACTCAGAGAATAAAGACAGGACAGTGGACTAAAGTCTTTTCAGGGAAAGTATGTCAAGGACTCGCTTTGATTTTTGTTTTCTCATCTGGGTTTTTCCCTGAGTGTGAGTTCCTTGAAGGCAGGAATCCTGTCTATCAGCTGAAATGTACACTCCCCAGGGCTCTGCATAAAGTAAGCAAGCAATAATTACCATTGATTCATTCATTCATTTAATCGTATTTATTGAGTGCTTACTGTGTGCCGAGCACTGTACTAAGCACTTGGAAAGTACAATTCGGCAACAGATAGAGACAATCCCCACCCAACAACGGGCTCACAGAGTTTAAGGGCATCTATATTTGAGTCCACATTCTCATCCTTTCCCCATTCCACTTCTAAAAATTCCCTATTATAGATGAAGGATTTATGCAAATTTTCCCCTTTTTCTCCTGCCAGGCTACTTCCCCCACCCTCTTCAGACTAAAACAGGAGCACTGTTATTTTATGAAGTTTGCAACAAATAGCTAATTCTTGGTTGATGCAAAAATTAGTCATTATGCATCAGCCATCTGCTACTCTAATCTCCTTAAAGTGCCATATCAAATTGGCAGAGACTGTTGGATATTTTAGAGAAAAAAAACAACCTTAGAGTGAGGAAGTGACATTAAGGTTTTATATCCTCTTCTTGTGGCCCAATAAACAATATTAATGGCAAAGCATACAAAGGATTAATAGATCCTTCCTGCAAGGGCTTCAGTTATAGCGATCCTGAGGAATTCTGCCAGCTAAAATATGAGTCCTACAGTGACTCTGCAGGCATAAATTATTTGGCTTTTCTTCTCCTTGAAGGAGAACCTGTCACTCTAAAGGCAATTTTTCTTTCTGAGTCCTAGGTACTGTAATTTCATGCACTCATTGAACTGTGCACACCCACATTCAGCATGCTGGTTTCTGCACGTATTAATGTGTGTCCCTCATGAACAAATACAATCTTTGAAATTTGATTTCCCCCTCCTATTGCGGTTGCTTTATTATGGCAAAAAATTTCATGTGATGAGGACCAAAGTTTCTCTCTCTGCAGTCCAAAATTCCTATTCCAGGGAACTATAAATGATCAAATATTTGCTAAATCATCATCAATCGTATTTATTGAGTGCTTACTATGTGCAGAGCACTGTACTAAGCGCTTGGGAAGTACAAATTGGCAACATATAGAGACAGTCCCTACCAACAAAGTTGACTGCTGAACTTGTTGACTAAGAAAATTATTTCAAAGACTCAAAAATTCTATTTTGAGTTGGGAAAAATCATTACAGAAATAGTCTCTTTGGCCCTAATTAAATATGACTTTTAGACAGCAAGTAACTCAGGGAGGTGTTAAGCACATAGTAAGCGCTTAACAAATACCATTTTTAAAAAAAGTACAGTGAGAACAGAGCTTTTAGAGCATAATAAGAATCAGAATATCAGTGCTGAAGTAGGCCTTAACTTATCTGCCCTTATGCCTTCCAACAGGGTTACTCTTGAAGCTTTCAAGCAGATATTATCTATCCCAGCTAGTGGATAGTCCACAGACTTCTTTTTATAGGCTTTCATAGTGTCAAATCATCCTGTTGGAAAGCACTTCCTCACATCTGGTTTAAAATAATCTTGTAGCACTTTAAGATCATTTCCTTGTATGCTGTCTTCTGTGATTTTTTTAAATAATAATTTTGGTATTTGTTAAGAGCTTTCTATGTGCCAAGCCCTGTTCTAAGGACTGGGGGAGGTACAAGGTAATCAGGTTGTCCCACATGGGGTTCACAGTCTTAATCCCCATTTTCCAGGTGAGGTACCTGAGGCACAGAAAAGTTAAGTGACTTGCCCAAAGTCACACAGTTGATAAGTGGTGGAGCAGGATTAGAACCCATGACCTCTGACTCCCAAGACCACGCTCTTTTCACTGAGCCACTCTGCTTCTCTAATTTGCTCCCTAGCCCAAGGAAATGGAGAAAAACGATCACATTTAGTCCCCCCTAACTGTAAGGCAGAACTGGACAACACTAAGCCTAAAACTTTTTACTCAGGGAATAGAATGTCTATAAACTTCCAGTCCACTGGAGAGAATTGGTAAAATCCTTTAAAATCTCATTCCACTAAGAATTCCCCTTTTAAAATCAAGATGCTCTGCCTTAGCCAGATGTCCTTGGGCATATTTTTCTCTCTCCTTTTGACTTGCTGTTTGATATTGGGAGCATTTTACAAATTTTCTCCCTTCTAAAAAATGGGATTAATAATAGTTGCTTTTTTCTTGTCTTTTAAAGATGGTACGTCAGATGATGAGATATGTTTAAAGTGCTTTGAACTCTTAGAAAGAGTTAAAATATGGCTAGTAATATTTATTATTGCTATTATTATTGGAGGCAGCATGGGCTAGTGGGAATAATAATAATAATAATAATAATGTTGGCATTTGTTAAGCGCTTACTATGTGCCAAGCACTGTTCTAACCTCTGGGGTAGATACAAGGTAATCAGGTTATCCCACGTGGGGCTCACAGTCTTCATCCCCATTTTACAGATGAAGGAACTGAGGCCCAGAGAAATGAAGTGACTTGACCAAAGTCCCACAGCTGACAAGTGGTGGAGTTGGGATTCGAACCCATGACCACTGGCTCCCCAGCCTGTGCTCTTTCCACTGAACAGGGTCCTGGGAGTCAGAGGACACGGGTTCTCATACCAGCCCCACCACTTGCCTGCTGCGTGACCATGGGCAAGTCACAACTTCTTTGGGCCTCATTTTCCTGAAATGTAAAATGGGCCTTCAAAGCAACGTGGCTCAATGGAAAGAGCACCGGCTTTGGTGTCAGAGGTCATGGGTTCAAATCCCAGCTCTTGGCAAGTCACTTAACTTCTCTGTGCCTCAATTACCTCATCTGTAAAATGGGGATTAAGATTGTGAGTCCCCCGTTGGACAACCTGATCACCTTGTAACCTCCCCAGCACTTAGAACCGTGCTTTGCACATAGTAAGTGCTTAATAAATGCTATTATTATTATTATTATTATTATTATTATTATTATTATTATTATGTTCTTCCTCTTACTTAGACTGTGAGCCCCAACTGGAACAAGAACTGTGACCAACCTGATTATCTTATATCTACTCCAGCACTTAGACTAGTGCTTGACATATAGTAAGAGCTATCAATAATAATGTGATTCTATAAAACTATAGTCATTAATGGTTTCCATGTATTATCAGTACATTATTCAGCAGTGGACCCATCAATGGGACTAAAATTTAATCTCAAGATTCCACTGTTACAGTTCCAATTCAAGAGCTAGACAGGCATGTTGACTCTTAAGTAGTTAGCCCTGAAAGGAAATCAAAGAAGGGTTTTATTATTGTCATATATTATTGTCATTATTGTCATATGGCATTTCAGTTACAGTTTTTCCTCTAATAAATAATCACTGGGCTGACCAACTTCTATCTTATAAGCAAATAACACTATAGTAGAGGATACAAGTAGGGAAGGAAAAGGATGCTGTGAATTTTCAGTTGCATGTGTTAGACACACTAATACTATTGAACACATGCCCTGTTGCTGTTATAAATGTGTGATACAGTATTTCATGAATATGAAATGTGATGGTATAATATGTGGTAGCATAACTGTGTGAATGTGGCAGATTTGTTTGCACACATTTAAGCAAGTCCTAAATATTTTCCCAAGTTCATTGCCTCTCACTGCAAAGTGTTGTAACCCATAAGGTATATGGAAACTGTGATGAAGTATTTCTTCAGTGCTGTATTTTTTTCTTTTCTCTTTTTGAGTTCTACATTGTTGTAAGTTTTTGAATTGTGATCACCCTGGCAACAGTATTATTTTACTTCTCTCTGGCAAAAGTGACAGCTTCACAGACCTAGAAAATATCACTTCTCTATTATCTCACCCATGCACCTTCTCTGGCACTAAAAATGAAGTTTGCACTCTGAGGTTATATGTATCTTGGCCTTTCCATCATTGTTATCCATATGGTTAGCCATCGGGATGGGTTTTTTTTATTAAGAGGTAGTCTGGGGAAGCAGTCATTCCAAAGCTACCACCTGATAAACACCTTCCCATCACTGATGACTAGATGATTTGCAACCAAAGACCTAGAGGAGAATGCTCCTTCTGACACGCTTACTCTTCTGATCTCTATGGTCTTTGTAAAGGATCCCCTTTCAGATCCATTTAATGACCCTTCCCCGTTGATTCATCATTTCAGAAAATTTTAGCAATCACTTGGGCGACTTTATACTTTGCTCTTTTTATTGAGACTATTTGGGGAACTTACTAATGTTACTGGAGCTAACGTGACCTTGGCAAAAAATGGGAGTTAGGTACAAAATAGGGGAGACTCTAGCCACCGGACTCCTTGCAACCCCATATTTATTACTCTATTTCTTTATTTTACTTGTACATATCTATTCTATTTATTTTATTTTGTTAGTATGTTTGGTTTTGTTCTCTGTCTTCCCCTTTTAGACTGTGAGCCCACTGTTGGGTAGGGACTGTCTCTATATGTTGCCAATTTGTACTTCCCAAGCGCCTAGTACAGTGCTCTGCACATAGTAAGCGCTCAATAAATACGATTGATGATGATAGAATGTAAGGTGGAACACCAGCTCAATAATTAATAATAAGCTGTACTAAGTGTTGGGGTAGATACAAGTTAATCAGGTTGGACACACTCCCTGGTTCACATGGTGCTTTTACAGATGAGGTAACTGAGACCCAGAGAAGTTAAATGACTTGCCCAAGATCACACAGCAGGCATGTATCAGAACCAGGATTAGAACCTGGTCCTTCTGACTGGCAGGTCCATGTTCTAGCCATTAAGCCATGCTGTTTACCTAAAGAAGGCACCAATCAATCAATCAATTGATTGATTGTATTTATTGAGCGCTTACTGTGTGCAGAGCTCTGTACTAAGCACTCAGGAAGTACAAGTTGGCAACATATAGAGATGGTCCCTACCCAACAGTGGACTCACAGTCTAGAAGAAGTGAAATGAACAGCCAGAAATGCAGATAAGACGTAACCAAGAAGGCTGGAGTAAGATGAAAAACCAGCTATGTGAAATGGACAGAACACCAGCTGTTGTGGAAAAAATAGTGATCACCCCAAGAAAAGAAGTCACCAAGTTAGGAGGAGTGGATTGCAAACCTCTAGTGGGAAACCATTTGAAACTAAGTGGCAAGGGTCCCGTGAGAAGGACAAAGAGCAGTGGAGGAGGGGAGAGACACTATTCGACCACCCTTTAAGCTATTGGTAATGGAATTATTCAGTCTGTTCTGAGTCTTCTCTCCTGTTTGTGGTTGTGTTGAGATGCTTCCTTCAGAGTTCATCTGAAGTAAGGGGAGAATGTAGTAATAAAGGTTATTCTGGTGCCAGCCATGGGGCTTGGGTACTTTGCTAAGGAAGGACAATTACAGGGTATCTTGGCCACCAGGAAGAGGTTCACCCATATCCTTCTAGCCTGTGAGCCCACTGTTGGGTAGGGACCGTCTCTATATGTTGCCAACTTGTACTTCCCAAGCACCTAGTACAATGCTTTGCACACAGTAAGCACTCAATAAATACGATTGATTGATTGATTGATTTTTTTTTGGAAGAACTCCCCAATAATAATAATAATTCTAGTATTTGTTAAACGCTTACTGTGTGCTGGGGTGGATACAAGCAAATCAGGTTGGGACAGTCCCTGTCCCACGTGGGGCACACATTCTCAACCCCCATTTTACAGATGAGGTAACTGAGGCACAGAGAAGTGAAGTGACTCACCCAAGGTCACATGGCAGGCAAGAGGCAGAGCTGGGATTAGAACCCACAACCTTCTGCCTCGCAGGCCTGCACTCTTTCTACTATCCCATGCTGCTTCTCTAGTAAAGAATAATGTTGGCATTTGTTAAGTGCTTACTATGTGCCAAGCACTGTTCTAAGCATTGGGGGGGGGGGGGGCAGCATACAAGCAGCGTGACCCAGGGGAAGGAGCACGGGCTTTGGAGTCAGAGGTCATGGGTTCAACCAGTTGTTAGCTGTGTGACTTTGGGCAAGTCACTTAACTTCTCTGTGCCTCAGTTACCTCATCTGTAAAATGGGGATTAAGACTGTGAGCCCCCGTGGGACAACCTGATCACCTTGTACCCTCCCCAGCTCTTAGAACAGTGCTTTGCACATAGTAAGTGCTTAATAAATGCCATTATTATTATTATTATTATTATTACAAGGTAATCAAGGTTGTCCCACATGGGGATCACAGTCTTAATCTCTATTTTACAGATGAGGGAACTGAGGCACAGAGAAGTTAAGTGACTTTCCCAAAGTCACACAGCTGACAAGTGGCAGAGCCGGGACTAGAACCCATGACCTCTGACTCCCAAGTCTGTTCTCTTTTAACAGAGCAATGCTGCTTCTCTGTATACATATGTATATACATATGTAAATATACATATATATATATATATAGAATATACATATAAAGTGTAAACATTATTATTTAGAGCACTAATTAATGTTTTACCTATCTTTGATTTAATTCTTTATGTTATTTAAGCTGTATTGTTGGGGAGGAAACGATCTTGTATCACATCATACAAGCTCTCTTGCCGTGAGACAATTGATGATTCATCTGATGACTTGGCTGGTTGAATTCTTGTTCCGATCAATATAAATCCAGTCTTGCAGATAACCACTTGTTCCCTTGATCAATGCCAATGACAAGGAATAGGGGAAATGCTGATTTTTATTTTTTACATGCATTACTGCCTGTGAAGTAGGAATTGAGGCTGGGGTCAGGGAACAGACCAGTAAATCTTTTTGATGTGCTCAATTTCTTCTACTGATCTTCAAGGTTACATTAAACTGAGTTAGTTCCAGTTTTCCCTAGGGTGCTTGTTCACCAGAGATTTACAGTTTCAAATTCCAATTAATTGCTTGCTTTCATGCAAACACTCATTAAATATTAAGCTGTAAAATCATTAGATCAGAAGGCCCCTGAAGACAAAGACCATGTATTTTGTTTTTGGTGTATTTTCTCTTGCACCCCCCACCCCCCTCCACACACACACATTTACAGTGCTCAGTACACAGTAGACACTCATTAAATACCACTGACTTACTGAAGGTTGCCTGGTAGCAGTGCAAATTGAAGTAACATGCACTGTGATAAAATGAATAAAGTTGTGCTTAGTGCCCAAATCACTGTGATTTCAGGTAGGAGATCAAAAACTAAATTTTAATGTGAACCCAAGAAGCCATAAAGAATAGATTGTGGAAATTGACTAAGTATGACCGCCCCATGAGTTGTTTTGTTTTTTGATATTATTGTAGAATCAGACTAACACTCATTGTGTAATTTATTGCTATTGGGCTGAGGCAGTGGAGAGAAACTTGACCAAAGCTACATATTTTGTGAATATTGATCAAATTCTGGTTGAGATCTTAGAATTCTAGGCCTAAAAGGAGTGGTCTTGATTTACTTAGTACATAACTCTGCTTATGGACAGTGTGTTTCTCAAAACATTCCTGGTGAAAATCCAGCCTCTTAAAAATTTACAGGAAAGCAAACCAAGTCCCCCTTTAGGCTCGTTCTAATGTTTCACAATTCAAGATCAGGAAATGCATTGTTATATTTAATCTAAAATCTCCACGCTGCAGCACTTTTATAGAAGGTCATTTAGAAGTAATTATACTTTTGCAAACTGGGAAATTATCTGAATGTTACAGCAATATCACGATCTTTTTATTTCGCTTGTGAAATCCCTGCCAGTAGTATTGCCCTGATGACCCCATGTTCCTATTAAAGAAGACCATCGATTCTTAGATTGTAAGTGGCGGAAACGTTGGACCAATTACAAAATTTGAAAATAGCTGTCCCTTGCTACCTTGGACCTAGCTCATTCAGGATGGTAGAACCTCTCACCAAACGGATGCCCTTTTTTGCTCAGAGAGAAATATAAATATGCAGTACTTAGAAAATTGTGTATGTATTGAGAGAGGCAAAAGGAGGTGAGAAACTTTTCTGGTTATCTCTGCACCTACAGGATGCTGTATCTTAGCAGAACATAGACCTCCTTCAGAGGGTGCTTTTTATTAACATAATACAGCATATTACAATCCCTTAAATATGTAAATTTTTTGAATATGTTCCAAAGCACTGAAATATTCATATCTAGGGTTAGCTCAATTAAAGATGTTCACAACATCGTTCAGCAATCGTTAATTGCAGGAGTGTGGTAAAGCAGTGCTTCTAATTAGCCGAGCCTTGCATACATGAATGCTACCCATGTCTGATCACCAGCCAACATCCTGGCCTCAATATAATTCCAACACTGGTAATTATAGTGAAAGTGGGAATTCATGTCATAAAGATTTCCCTTGTATAAAGGCTCGTGTCTGATGCTTTGTTTCTTCTCCCTTGATACTGTTCTGAATGTCAGGGTTTAAATGGATTTTGTGATACATATTGGACTTAACCTCCAAAGGTATTTGTCTCCTCCCATTATCACCCCTTCTCCCATTCCTGCCAAGCTCCCAGAATGGGTTGTATTTACTTGCTGTCTTAATTTCCTCTGATTCTGTCTTCACCATTTGTCTGCTGTGTGACTTTGGTTAAATCACTTCACTTCTCTGGGCTTCAGTTACTTCATCTGCACACAGTAAGCACTTAATAAATACGACTGCTTGAATGAATGAATGAATGAATGAATGAATGACTGTGGCCAACCTGATTACTTCGTATCTACCCCAGCACTTAGTACAGTGCATGGCACATAGTAAGTGCCTAACATATGCCATTAAAAAAGCACACTCATACACACAAAAACTCTCTTGACCCTCTGTAATCAGGCCTTCAACTTTTTCACTCCATCGAGACTGATCTTTTCCAGATCACCAATGACCTCCTTAAAGCCATGTCAAAGCCATCCTAATTCTGCTCTATTCCTCCACTGCCTAGGACACCATGGACTACCCCTGCCTTGTAGAAGCAAACACAACATTATCTGGGTTCTCTTCCTATCTCTCTGACCTTCCTTTCCAGCTAAGTTTGTTGGCTCTTACTCTGCCTCTCCTATTTGGGGTGTCTCCCAGGGCTCGGTTCTGGGAGCTGTACTCTTTTCATTTTTCATCAATCTCTCACTGAGTTAATCTTCTCACTTGAATTCAACTACCACTTAAATGTGGATGACTCCCAAACCTCTACCCCTCAGCTCTGACTTCCTGTCACCTCAAATTCAACACGTTGAAAAGCGAACCTCTTGTATCAATTTCCCACCATTCCCCACACCCCAGAATCTCACAACCTTATGTCTTTCTTGACTCTTCACTATAATTTTTGATGGTATTTATTAAGCAATTCCTATTTGCCAAACACTGTACTAAGCACTGGGGTAGATAATAGATAATAAGTTTGGACATAGTCCCTGTCCCGTATATGATTCACAGTCTTAATACCCATTTTATAGATGAGGTAAAGTGGCACAGAGAAGTTAAGTGACTTGCCCAAGGTCACACAGCAAAGTGACAGAGCCAGGATTGTAACCCAGGTCCTCTGACTCTTAGGCCGTGATCTTTCCAGAAGGTCAAGCTGCTTCTCATCCAATTCAACCAACTCTCACAGTCCACTGCCAAATCCTGCCATTTTTTTCTGCACATTTCACAGATCCACCCCTTCCTCTTCAACCTAACTACTACCATCGTTACACAAACTCCGGTCATGCCATTGCTAACCTATGCATCAGCCTTCTCTTTGCTCTCCTTGCCTTCAGATACTTCCCCCTCCTGCTCCTTGGGTCATCTACCTGAATATGATTCAGCCCACATCTTCCTTCTCCTCAAAATCCTCCACTGGCTTCCTGTACCTCAAACAAATAAAAACTCCTACAATTGACTTCAAAGCCCTCCACTATCTTGCCCTACCTTGCCTATATGATCATCTTCTCCAGATACTCCCCAAACTTTGTTCCTGCCAAGCCAACATTCTAGTTGTACCTCACTCTAGACTCTCCTGCCTCTGACTGTTCTGCCTCTGTTCCCTTAGCTGAGAAGAGCCTTACCTTCCTCCCCATATCAGATAGAAAACCTCCTTAAGTCCAGCCTCCTCCAACAAGTTCTCGCCAATTAATTTCCAATAATAATAATAATGGTATTTGTTAAGCACGTACCATGTGCCAGGCACTGCACTAAGCGCTGGGGTGGATACAAGCAAATCAAGTTGGATACGGTCCCTGTCCCACGTGGGGCTCACAGTCTTAATCCCATCACACTAAATCATACATCGCTTGGGGAACATGTCCCTTATTTATTCTGTACTTCCCAAGCTCTTACAATTCAATGTACCTAGTTGCCACTCAATAAATGCTACTATTACAACTACTAATACTACTATTTCCTGTCTGAAAATGTAATGTCAAAGAAGTAGTAGCAGAAAAACATAGGCTTTTAGTGTCTTGCAGTGCCTTACAGAGATTTTCTGAAGCAACTTCAATAACAAATGAAAGCGTGTTTAGTGAGTAGGGATGAAAGGGAAAAAAGGGGAGTGGAGATTGTCTTCTAGCATGGAAAGACACTATCACCCAGAGCTGCAAAAAGTATGTATTTCAACCATTTCATTGCAATCTGCTTGTCTTGTATCTATCTTAGCACAGTGTACGCATAGTAAGAGCTTAATATTTATTTGTTTGCCACTGCCATTACCATTAGTATTATTATTATTCCAAATATACCAGTCAAAATTAAATGGAAAGCACTGACAGAGAAGATAAATAAAAAAGGACAGGCCATGGGAGGAGATAAAGAACCCTTTTATATTTTCCCCTCACCTGGCACCTATATAATTTTTTTCAATTGCTTTTGCTTCTTACTGTTTTACTTTCTTCTCTGCATTCTTCTTTGATTTCTTCATTTCTATTGTTAAATAATATTTTTCTATCCCACATACTACTACTACTCTTTCTAGTGCTACTACTATGATTATTACAAATGATAAGAATAATAATTGAGCACCCACTGAAGTGTTTTTCAGAAACAACACTAACCCAAAGCATGTTCCTTGCCTATAGGGATCCTCCACTCTAATGGGGAAGACAGACATATAAGTAATGGAATCAGAATAAATCATTTTAATGTACAATTTAATGTCCATATAAACTGAGCTGCTGAGGGAAACTGTGTAGGTTTATTTTAGTTTTCATTGTGTTCTAGATTTTACTTCTCTGATCTGTTTCTCCTCACAAGAATGGGATATGCTGACCCTTGGTCCAAAACGTAATAGTATTATTTGTCATAAAGATATTTTTTGCAAATGGTCTACAAGAACCGAGAGATTTTACCCCATCAGACTAAAGCTGTTGTATGATGAGTCATTTTTCATGTATCACTGCTTAACAGCTGAACTGATAACACATTGAACCATTTAACCTTTGGATTCCTCTAATCTTACAAACCAGTGATTTTTTTTTTTTCAAATAAAAGGACAAATTTCCAGATTTAAGGTCTATATGGCACTGAAAAATGATACTGCCAGAGATTATGGAATTTCCTTTGGTAGAGATGTTTAATGCTTGAGGTAGACAACAATCAGCCTATGATAAATTACTGTTGTCTCCTTCCTGGAGGCAGGGGATTGAACCAAGATTCCTTTCATCTCTGTAAATAGTGCAATACATTCTAATCGCGTATCCTAAATAACTACTAAGGAAGCATCTGTAAACAAAATTGCCATCTGCTTTCATCTATTATTCCCATGGGCAAAATTACTGATGGGTCACTACTCTCAAGGAAACATTGGTTTGTTAAAATCAAGAGCCTCCAATTCCTGATCTGTAGGTTCACGCTGGGGAAGTGAATGACAAGAGAGAAACTTTCTACAAGAACAAGGGACTGGACTGGCATGTATGGGAAAAGTAAAATCTTCAGCACTGCCACTACCATCTTGCTTTGTCTCATAACCCTTGCCAGCTGCTACTACAATCTACACACCTTCCCATGTTCTCTAATATATCCCATTCATTCATTCAATCATATTGAGCGCTTACTGTGTGCAGAGCACTGTACTAAGCGCTTGGGAAGTACAAGTTGGCACCATATAGAGACGGTCCCTACCCAACAACGGGCTCACAGTCTAGAAGGGGGAGACAGACAACAAAACTAAACATGTGGACAGGTGTCAAGTCACCAGAATAAATAAAAATAAAGCTAGATACACATCGTTAACAAAATAAATAGAATAGTAAACATGCAAATAAAATAGAGTAATAAATCTGTACAAACATATATACAGGTGCTGTGCGGAGGGGAAGGAGGTATCCCATGACCTCTCCCAATCCATGCCATGGATGAGTTAGGCTTGGCAGAGTTTTTAAAAAGGGAAAGGACAGGGTTAGGAAAAAAGAAGAGAGGAGGAGATTTCAGGTAGGGGCATTGGGTTTATTTAGTGCTAAATAGTAATAATAATAATGATTGTATTTGTTAAGCACTTACTATGTGCAAAGCACTGTTCTAAGCGCTGGGGTAAAGACAAGGTAATCAGGTTGTCCCATGTGGGGCTCACAGTCTTAATCCCCATTTTATGGATGAGGTAGCTGAGGCATAGAGACTTGCCCAAAGTCACACAGCTGACAAGTGGCGGAGCCGGGATTAGAACCCACTACCTCTGACTCCCAAGCCTGTGCTCTTTCCACTGAGCCACGCTGCACCTTGCTGCTACAGAACTGGACTTTCACATCCAAAGCTGAATAATTAATTTGAGTTTGCAGGGAAACGTCCATTTTTTAAAGAAGCTTTAGAAACTTTAGTTTCAAAATACCAAATATGAATCCAACGTGCCTGAGGGAAATCCCTTGTATCTTCTTCCATACCCTAGGGTGAGGCCATAAGGCAGCTCCATCATTTCAAACTGTGAAGGTTCTTTTAAAAGGCACTAAGGAATTGGGGTTGGTGGGAGAAGAGAAAAAGGGAAGAGAGAAGCAACATGATGTAGAGGCAAGAACATGGGCCTGAGAGAGGATTTGGGTTCTAATTCAGGCTTTGTTGCTTGCCTGCCTTGTGGCCTTGGGCAAATCACTTAACTTCTCTGTGCCTATTTCCTCATCTTTAAATTGGGGATTCAATACCTGTTCTCCTTCCCCTGCATAGATTATGGGCCCCATGTGTGACAAGGACTATACCTGACCTGATTAACTTGTATCTATTCCAGCACTTATTCCAGTGTTTTGCACATGAGAATCAATCATATTTATTGAATGCTTACTGTGTGCATAGAACTGTATTAAGGGCTTGGAGGAGTACACTGGAAGAGAGTTGGTATAGACGTTCTTGGTCCACAGTGATCTTACAGTCTAGACATTAATATAAATGAATTACATATATAATAACAGTAACAATAATAATTGCGGTATTTGTTAAGCGCTTACTCTGTTCCAGGCACTGTAGTAACCTCTGGGGTGGCTATAAACAAACTGGGTTGGACATAGTCCTTGTCCCACGTGGGACTCCCAGTCTCAATCCCCATTTTACAGATGAGGTAACTGAGGCAGAGAATAATAATGATGGCATTTGTTAAGCGCTTACTATGTGCCAAGCTCTGTTCTAAGTGCTGAGGGGGATACAAGGATATCAGGTCGTCCCACATGGGGCTCACAGTCTTAATCCCCATTTTACAGATGAGGTAACTGAGGCACAGTGAAGTGAAGTGACTTGCCCAAAGTCACACAGCTGACAAGTGGAGGAGCTGGGAGTAGAACCCATGACCTCTGACTCCCAGGCCTGAGCTATTTCCATTGAGCCATGCTGCTTCTCCTGAGTGTGGGGTGAGAAGTGGGGTGACTTGCCCAGTGGGGTGACTTGCCCAAGGTCACACAGCAGACAAGTAGTGGAGACAGGATTAGAACCCATGACCTTCTAACTCCCAGGCCTGTGCTTTATCCACTATGCCGTGCTGCTTATGTGTATATATATATATATATATATATATATATATATATACGTGTATGTATATGTGTATATATATATGTGTGTGTGTGTATATATACACACACACACACACACACACACACATATATATATACGTGTATGTATATGTGTATATATATGTGTGTGTGTGTATATACACACACACACACATATATATATACATATATGTATACATACATATATATACACACATATATGTGTATATATATACATATATGTATACACACATATATGTATACACACATATATATGTATATATATGTATGTATACGTATATACGTATACATACATATATATACATACATATATATGTATGTATACGTATATACGTATACATACATATATATACATATATATGTGTATGTATACATATATACATATATATGTGTATGTATATGTATGTATACATATATATATATACACATACATATATATATATATACATATATATTAATGAGGTAACTGAGGCACAGTGAGTGAAGTGACACCATCTTGTCCCTTCTTTGAAAATTACTGAATTCTTCAGTGGTTTCTCTATCCTTTAGCATGTCTCATTTGAAAAATGCTCCATTTATTGCCAGCCATCTGGTTGTCCACAGGCCCCAGTTAAAAGAAGTGTCACCCCCAATAAATGTCATCTCAGTTCTAACCATATTCAGGCAATTATTCAGTGGTATTTGAATGCTTACAACGTGCAGAGCACTGTACTAAACACTTGGGAGAGTTCAATAGAACAGTACAACAGGCAGCAGGAACAAATGGACAAATTCCAAGGACCAAAGATTCAGAAAATATGATTCATAAATATAATATAAGATTCATAAATAAATATATATATATATATATATATATATTTATGCAAGTTCAAATCCAAGTTCAAGGATTTGCGCAGAAGGGAATGGGAGAAGAGGAAATAAGGATTTATTCAAGGAAGGCCTCTTGAAGGAGATGCACCTGCGATAATAGAGAATAATAGAGAGTAGTGCAGCCTAGTGGATAGAGCACAGGACTGGAAGTCAGAAGGAATTGGGTTCTAATTCCAGTTCTGCCATTTACCAGCTATGTGACCTTGGGCAAGTCACTTAAATTCTCTGTGCCTCTCTTACCTCATCTACTATTCCATTTATTTTATTTTGTTAATATATTTTGTTCTGTTGTCTGTCTCCCCCTTCTAATAATAATAATAATAATAATAATAATAATAATAATGGCATTTATTAAGCGCTTACTATGTGCAAAGCACTGTTCTAAGTGCTGGGGATCAGGTGATCAGGTTGTCCCATGGGGGGCTCACAGTCTTAATCCCCATTTTACAGATGAGGTAACTGAGGCCCAGAGAAGTTAAGTGACTTGCCCAAAGTCACACAGCTGACAACTGCCAGAGCTGGGATTTGAACTCATGACCTCTGACTCCAAAGCCCCTGTTCTTTCCACTGGGCCACGCTGCTAGGGACTGTCTCTATATGTTGCCAACTAGTACTTCCCAAGCGCTTAGTACAGTGCTCTGCACACAGTAAGCGCTCAATGAATACAATTGAATGAATGAGTGAATGAATGTAAAATGGAGATTAATATTTGTGAGCCCCAAGTGGGTAAGGGACTGTGTCCAACCCAATTTGCTTGTATTCACCCCAGTGCTTACTACAGTGCTTGGCACATAGTAAGTGCTTGTTATTAAGGTGGGGAGAGTAATTCTCTGTCGGATATGAAGAGGCCAGACATTTCAGGCCAGAGGCAGAATGGGGGCATGAGGTCAGTTGGAGAGATAGATGAGATCAAGGTACAGTGAATAGGCTGGCATTAGAGAAGTGATGTGTGCAGGCTGGCACAGAGAACTGAGGCACAGAGAAATAAAGTGGCTTGCCCAGGGTCACACAGCAGACAAGTGGCAGAGCCGGCATTAGAACCCACGACCTCCGACTCCCAAGCCTGTGCTCTTTCCACTAAGCCACGCTGAGAAGTTGCTATCTTTTGCTGTTGGTAGTTTTGCACTAATTCTGGGAGGTGGTCTTGCCCAAGAAAGGCACAATGGCTGAGGGAATTTACAGAGTTGAGATAACACCTCTAGATAATTAAGTCTGAATGCTAGGGTTCTTGCCCTCGTTGAGGAGGTAAATTAATGGTAGATAAAAACCAGACCTCAATCCCAAATTTTCATTGATCCAGATAATCCTGCTGTAAAAACTCAGCTTTTGAGTCATTGGATACTTTGGGAAGCTCATATATTCTTCTATCCATAGGGCCCTATATGAAGTTTTAGTGAAAACGCCAGGAATTTCAGAGAGTTCTTGTAACATCCTTGTAACAAAAATGATTAATATTTTTATTCAACAACCGTATCAGGACAAAAGTATAAAAATCTTGAAATCCTCTTCTTCTAGTTTCTCAATTAACTTTTACATTTCTATTTTCCCTAATCTAGAGCTTGTTTATCATGCCTCCTGGCTCATTTTATGTTTAACCAACCCCCACAGTGGAAGAGTTGTCCCAACCTTTGACTCATGACCTAGTTATAGTTGAAAATTTAAGGGCAGAGAGGTACAAAAGGGATTTTTAGCACCTAATGATAATAATTATGGTACTTAAGTGCTTACTGTGTGCCAAGCACTGTTCTAAATGCTGAGGTAGATACAAGTTGGAAGACAAGTCCCTGTACCACATGGGACTCACAGACTAAGAAGGAGAGATAAAGGATTTTGTCCCCATTCTACAGTTGGGTTAACTGAGGCACAATTTGGCTGACATGGTATTACAACTAGGACACACTGCTTCTCAATATAATATATAAACTTTCTAATATAAGCTTTTCAAAAATTATAAGCAAAACATATCCACCACACGATCTTGTCCCTTCTTTGAAAATTACTGAATTCTTCAGTGGTTTCTCTATCCTTTAGCATGTCTCATTTGAAAAATGCTCCATTTATTGCCAGCCATCTGGTTGTCCACAGGCCCCAGTTAAAAGAAGTGTCACCCCCAATAAATGTCATCTCAGTTCTATCCATATTCAGGCAATTATTCAATGGTATTTGAATGCTTACAACGTGCAGAGCACTGTACTAAGCACTTGGGAGAGTTCAATAGAACAGTACAACAGGCAGCAGGAACAAATGGACAAATTCCAAGGACCAAAGATTCAGAAGCCCTGTTGTTTTCCCTGGGTGACCATCCTTTGCCTTCCTTTCAGTGAGATACTGCATGATAAAGTGATAGGAAAAGGGAAGTCAATGCATCCACATTGCTTCTCTGGGTTGGAAGGAAGGGAATCCAGCTGGGTTTAGACAGAAAGACAGAGGAGAGAACAAAGTGCACACTGAGAATAATTAGGGAGGACATGGCTCTTGTTGCATTATTTCAACATATTTTTCAAATAATTGCACAGCAGCTCTTCAGCCCTTTGGTTCAGTTTTAAGCCTCTAGTGCTAATCATCAAAGACAAGACAACTGAGACAGAAGTCCTGAGGTGAAATGAGCCTGATAAACTTGGTGGTTTGAGGTATGATTAAAATGAAATGTTAAACCCTGAAATTATTCATCATCCTCGGTATGGGAAGATAGAACCTTGTTCCCTGACTCCCATACAGAATTCTAAAGACACTGTTTGGCCTTATTCAAGATCATTTATACAAAATATTTTGCTCGTACCTAGTTCCTAGCCTCCTAGAAGCCATTCAGAGCTACGCAAAAGTTACCATCACTCCTTATTCTGGACTGTCTTGTATTATGCTGTCGAGTTGTTTCCAACCCATAGCAATGCCAAGGACACACCTCTCCTAGAACACCCCACCTCCAACTGCAATTGTTCTGGTAGTGTATCCATAGAATTTTCTTGGTAAAATTACAGAAGTGGTCTACCATTGCCTCCTTCCACACAGTCAACTTGAGTCTCCACCCTCAACTCTCTCCCATGCTGCTGCTGCCGAGCACAGGGGAGTCTTGACTTGTAGCAAATTCCCTTCCATTCTGTAGCCACTAGCCAAGCTAGTAATGGAATGGATAGTCCTCTACCTGACTCTCCCTCCCCTAGTCGAGACTGGTACAATCCTGGAAACTCTCCAGGTGCAACCCTGAGAGGGTTATTCCTGACCAATTTCCACAAATTATTAAACTTCATCTTGGCTTCACCCCATTCACACTACTGCCCAAAAAAGGAATATTAGGATTGTGAACTGTGCTCTACAGGAAGATTTGGTAACCATGGCAATGAGAAGGGTGCTTTCTGTAATAACTCCACTATACTCAGTAATTTATGCATAAATGTAAAATCGCAGATGTTTAGAACCATATGCAGGCTATATTTAACCACTGTAAAAGTGACAAGTTACTTGGGATTTAGTAACTCAAAAGGAGGTGAATCTCACCCACTTAACATTTTCTTATTTTTGTATTTCTTTTCCCTTTTGCCTTTAGAATCAATCCCAGCTTGGGTGCTGTAACACATTTGAAGCCTGAAGGTTTAGCATGTGAGAGTGTGTGTGTGTGTGTGTGTGTGTGTGTGTGTGTCTGTGCATGCAGGAGAGGAGGCAGTAAAAAAAGGAAAAAAGATAAAAACGGTATGTACAGAAATGATTTTCTCCTTAGCTTAACTCCATTTCCTTCAGAGGTTTAAAGTTTCCAGGGCACAAAGCTTTAAAACTTGGGGATATCACAAGAATTCAAAACCACGGGCAGAACATATCCTCCCTTTGTGTCATCCTTGCACTTGGATTTGTACCCTTCATTCACTCCACCCTCAGCCTCACAGTATTTATGTAGATTCCTGTAATTTATTTAATTGTTTGTCTTCCTCTCTAGATCGTAAACCTCATTATGATCAGGGACCATGTCTCTGAATTCTGTTATACTGTGCTCTCCCAAGCACTTAGAATAGTTAGATGGATTGATAGGAACCATTCAATATGTCCTTTGATGAAGGGGTCATGTACCTGTTATGCCTAATTAAGGAACACCCCTGCTATGGTACCTATGCTTTGAGCTCTGTCTCATGCATACACACAACCATTTCTTCCAACATCAATCCTAATTCCCTAAAAGGATTCTATCCATAATGTAGACAAATCGTGAGTTATGCAAGAAATAAGAGCAACTTGAAATTTCACCTCAGTAGCTTGACCGGATCCAACTACAGTATCTCAGATATGGATACAGTGGAAACATTGACTGTACTATGATGAATTGACCAGGATTCATTATAAACTTAGGACCTGATTCCCTAAACCTTAGCACCTCTTAAAATTACCCTATTGAAGGGACCTTGAGAGATCAACTGGTCCAGCACCTTGTTCTGGCTGCTGACTTTTTTTAATGTATTTTTTAGGCACCTACTATGTGCTAGGTAATAATAATAATGATGATGGCATTTTTTAAGCACTTACTGTGTGCGAAGCACTGCTCCAAGCGCTGGGGGCAAGGGGGATACAAGGTGATCAGGTTGTCCCACGTGGGGCTCACAGTCTTAATCCCCATTTTACAGATGGGGTAACTGAGGCCCAGAGAAGTGAAGTGACCTGCCCAAAGTCACACAGCTGACAAGTGGCAGAGCTGGGATTAGAACCCATGACCTGACTCTCAAGCCCGGGCTCATTCCATTGAGCCATGCTGCTTCTCAAAGTAGGTACTGTACTAAACATTGGAGTAATTTCAAGCAGATCAAGTTGGACACAGCCTATGTCCCAAGTGGAGCTTACAGTCTTAATCTCCTTTTACAGGTTAAGTAACTGAGGCACAGAGAAGTGAAGTGACTTGCCCCAAGTCACACAACAGACAGTGGAAGAGCTGGGATTGGAATCCAAATCCTTCTGACTCTCAGACTCATGCTGTATCCTCTAGGAAATACTGCTTCTCTAATTACTTCAGCCTTTCAGGAAATGTGGTTATCTCCTTTTTACTTAAAGAGCCCCAATAATAGGAAAGCCCATAACTTCCCTTAGTATCTTATTCCAGTGTTAATTCACCGTGATTAGCAAGAAGCTCCTGTGAAAATATAATTGAAATCTCTCCTGCTTTAATCTTTTGTTCATTCCTCTGTGGACATGGAGAACAACTGATTAGCAACCCCTTCATAATTTTTTTTCACATCCTTGATCTCAATTATTAAGTTGCTCTTTAGCCTTTTCTTCTCCAGCCCAGCAACCTTAATTCCTTTTAACCTTTCCTTTTAGGGCCTAATTTCCATCCCCTTATAAAGATCTGGAAAAACTGGAGAGATTCCAGAGAAGAACAACATGGATAATTAAAGTGAGCTGTTCAAAGCTAGACACTAAAACTAATGTGTTCAACTCTGACTAATCATCCTAGACCTTTTGACATTGTTGCCCATGCTCTCTTCCCAGAAACCCTCTCTGGGATTGTTTTTTTGTTTTTTTTTACCAACGCCATACTTGCCTGGTCCCATCCTATCTCTCTGACCATTCATTTTCAGTATCCTTCCGGCTCTTCGTCCTTCCATTTAACTGTGGATGACCCAAAATCTCTACCTCTTCTCATTCTGTGTTCATGCTTTCAGAGAGCTCAGATTTTGACATCTATCTCTTCCACGGCAACAACCCAAGAAGTCCCACCATCACTCTAGATGTTCACTTGCTTTACAGTTTCATATCCCTATCTGATTTCAGGAGATCTCAATTCAATTCAGTTGCATTTATTGAGTGCTTACTGTGTGCAGAGCACTGTACTAAGAGCTTGGGAGACTACAATATACAATAAACAGACACATTCCCTGCCCACAATGAGCTTGCAGTCTCCATTAGAGTGATGTGCTTAGCCCCTTTCATTTTAAAATGGCAAAAACTAAACTCCTCATTGTGCCGTCTAAACGGACTCCTCCTAACTTTTCCATCACTGTTAGTAACACCACTGTTCTCCTTGGCCCAGAACCTTGTAACATTGACTCCTCTTGGTCTTTCCCCTACACATGATCTATTTCTAAATCCTGTTGCTTGTTCCTCCATAGTATTTCTCAGAAAGAACCTTCCTTATTCCCTTCATAGCCATCACCCAGCTCACACTCTTCTCTCTTCCCACATTTATTGTCTAATTTTTCTTCATTAGGAACATTCCAGGCCCCACCCATAACTCACCCCTGTCCCTTTCCAAGGAATTTCTTCTGTACCACAAATTTGCTACTTCATATCCTTTTTTGCCTTCTGTGTTCTTCCAAAGACTATCTCCTCACTAACTGTCCCTGCCTTCCTTGTCATGTCTTCCCACAAGGAGCCTGGTATCATATCATTAAAATATTCCCATTAGTTCCATAGAGTTTTCTGCCTATAGCTAGAGATATATGTGTGCTATTATCCCAACTCCATTGTCCCGTCATTCTCTTACCTATATTAAAAAAAAGGGCTTGGGAGTTTCTAGTTCTTACATTTCCACTCTTTCTCATTTTTGTTGTTGTTGTTTTTGCATTTCTAGTCTCTTAATACAAATTACCTCCCTGGCAATTAGATGGATTTCTGGGGATGCGAGAGGGAGTCACCTTAAGCAATTGTTTTTACTTCTTTGATGTTTCTTCCTTTCCCTTCTGTAAAGCTAATGTGTCATTAACCATAAACAGAGAGCCTTAATATTAACCCAGTTTAAATTTAATAGGAGTGGATTAGTCAGAGTTGAAGATGGAAATCGACTGTTGGCATGCTCTGCAAGGCCCTGGAAGTAGGTAGTGTGCACTCAAGAGGGGAAAGCTTTAGGGAGCTGCTATTTGAAAGCAAAGTCTGAGTGGCATCAGAGATAAAGCCTGGTGAACCAACCTAGTCACTTTTTCTGATAGGATTCTGGATGTCGAACCAGCTGGCCAGATGCAGGCAAAAAGCATTCTCACTTGGTGGATCTCCCTAGTGTATCACCAGATACCTACTTCTTCTCTCCTTCTACAACCCAGCCTGCACACTTCACTCCTCTGGTGCTAACCTTCTCATTGTGCCTCAATCTTGCCTGTCTTGCTACCGACCCCTGGCCCATTTCCTACCTCTTGTCTGGAATGCCTTCCCTCCTCAAGTCTGCCAGACAATTACTCTCACCCCACTTCAGAGCCTTACTTCCAAGAGGACTTCCCAGGCTAAGCCCCACTTTTTCTCATCCCACTCCTTTCTTCCTCACCCTGACTTGGTCCCTTTGCTCTTCCTCCACTCCCTGCAAAATGTATATATCTGTAATTTTATTTATTTATATTGATGTCTGCTTATTTGTATTGATGTCTGTCCCCCCTCCCCCCAGACTGTGAGCTTGTTGCGAACAGGGATTGTCACTCTTTATTGCTGTATTGGACTTTCCAAGCACTTAGTACAGTGACCTGCACACAGAGAGTGTTCAGTAAATGCGACTGAATGAAAGGATTGGCTTCAGGCACCCTGCCACCCTGAGGGGCAGAAAATTGCCCATCCCTCCAACTCTAGATGATGTCATTGTGCTATGCTGGCTGAGCATGCAATGTGACATCATGACATTTGCGAGAAGAAAGTGGTGTACCCAAAGTTTGCATGATAACTTTTTTCATATTTTCCCACTTGACTCAGATGTTTTGCTGGATATTTTAAGGTCATAATTTCCTCTAAGAAGTATAATACAAATTCCCTATTTGAAGCACATATTCTGAAAGGGTGGAATTTCTCATTAAGCAGATCTTTCTCGGTCTGATATTTACAACAGCCTCTGATAAGTAAGAGGTGAATGCATCAGCATGAACAAAATACAGCTTTTTGAAGCTTAGATTTGATCCATCTGCAGTAATCGAATAAGCCCAACTTGTAGTGATTGGTAAAACTGAATTTGCTTGTGTAAATACTGTGCATGTGTGCACATCTATATTTAACATTTAGATAACTGCGTATTACTGGATCATCATGGGACAGCTGGTGCTTTCATACACTTGAAATAGAACAGGGAAAGTAGTCAAATAAGATTTTTTTTTTTTGGTCCAATGGTAAGACTACATACAGGTCTAGGTTTAGAATCACTGGTGTAGCAGTAATGAAATTTACTGCACCTGCACATTTATTTGGTACAAATTATTATCTTAAAAAATTGGTAAAGTACAAAATAAACAAGAGATACACAATCGTACCCATAGGAGCTTACAGTCTTCCAGGGAACACAGATAAAAACTTAGTTGTAGGTTAGGGAAAGCACCAATGTACGCTATACAATAAAATTCATTTAGGTATGTAAATCAGTGTTATCAGGAAAGGTGATTGCCCAGGTGCTTAGGTGACATGGAAGTGCTGAGGTGGCTGGCAGTAAACTGGGCAGGAGAAAGCAGAAGGATAGTGTGAAAAATTTGGGATTCATTAGGGATAGGTAACTTCAAAAATCCCTTGAAGATGAAGAGAACAGTGATACGCTGATGATGGAATTCCAGGGAGAAGAAAGGGACTGAGCAAGAGGTTATCAGTGAGAGAGACAAGAGCAGGGCACTTTGTTTCCCCATATTGTTTTAGGACACACAATAAAAAATATGACTTTCCCCTTCTAGACTGTGAGCCCGTTATCGGGTAGGGACCATCCCTATATGTTGCCACCTTGTACTTCCCAAGCGCTTAGTACAGTGCTCTGCACACAGTAAGTGCTCGATAAATACAATTGAACGAATGAAATGTAGTCTAAATACAAAATACTGGTACTTAGCTGTAATTTCTTTTTTTTGCCTTACAAATTATCTACAGATGCCATTCATCTTCCTAATGTTTTTATTTAGCACCTAGCTCTATGTTCTTATCAAATCATGAAACCACTTAAATCAGGCCTAAATTATTTTGACATTCAAAACGTGAGACTGGTACCTTGGAAAGTATCACCTACCAAAATTATCACTCTTGATATATGGTTAACAGCCGTCCTTGGGCCTGTCTAGTACATCTTTGAAAGGTCATAAATGTGTAGCAATTCCACTAGATTTTAATACGCTTCCTGTTTTTTTAAATCTCCTATATCTACTTATAGATGATTGTGGTTCACCAGTTAAGAAAACCTCATCCACAGGACTCATGTGGACTCATCCACAGGATATCATCCAGACCCATGTATGAGATATTCTGAGGGCATGGAATACATTCACCCTTTTGGATTTAATGAATGGTCATTTGGACTGCAAAGAAAGTCAATGAGTGGCACCATGATTCGAAATTTAAACTAAAATGAACTTTTTAATTCCATCAATCAATGAGCAGCATTTCCCAGGAGCCTACTATGTGCAGAACACTGTAACAAGCATTTGGGAGAGCATAACAGAGTTAGTATATATAATAATAATACTACTTATGGTATTTGTTAAGAGCTTACTCTGTGCAAGGCACTGTATTAAGTGCTGGCATGGATAGAAGCAATTTGAGTCAGACACAGTCCCTTTCCCACGTTGGGGCTCAATCCCTATATATGATAACTGCCCTCCGTGTACTCCATTCTCCTCCTTTTGGTCTTTCATTCAATCATACTTATTGAGTGCTTACTGTGTGCAGAGCACTGTACTAAGCGTGTTGAATACAGTTTGACAGAGAAAGCTGAAATCAGTGTTTCATTAGATGTTGGAACTGATACTTGGCAGTTTTCCTGTTTCCAGATGAAATTATCAACTGATACTAAGGAATTTAAAAGAGTTCCTTTTTGGGCATATATTTATCTTCTCGGGCTTATAAAAGAGATTCCATAATACTACTATAGGTGTTCACCCACGTTTCATATTGCCTCATGCACTTCTCATAGAAAGCATTTTCTAGTGGCAACTCTTTGACTGAAGGGTTCCATTAGTTTTGGCCCAAACTTAAGGGTATGATTTGGACAGAGGGATTAAGGAATTGGTGTGTTCAGGAACTACTGAACAGCAAGAAAAGAAAGATGTGGTTCTTTATTTTCATGAACGTACTCTTTATTTTTAATTAAGATGAAAGTTTATCTAACCCTATAAGCGTGGAAAGAAATTCAACCATTTTATGGTGTGAAAGCAGGCATAAAGTTGAGTAAGCATATTTGCTTTCCATAAATAAAGTGTCAAAACAGAATCCCACAGACTAATGGTAAAAAATAGATATATTTTTATATTCCCTAGAATTTTAATGATGTTGGATGAGTCCTTTTAACAAACATCATAGAAACAGTAATGCCATTAACACTCAATGTTTATCTCTAAGAAAAATGTGCTTGAGTTGAAGTTTTGTTAGCACGAATCACAGTAAAACATCATTTTCTGAGTGCCTCCTAATGTAGAACTTTTTGTACCTTAAGATCTACGGTATGTCTTGTTTCATCAATAGAAATCCATCTACTGCATAATCTGTATGAAAGAATGATGCACACAATCAAGAGGTAAAAGAAATTCAAATATGGCTTTTAGAATCTTTGGGTTCAACAGTAAACTATTTTTTTCAATTATGTCTTTGTCTTGTGTGGTGAATGATCAGGTTGGGAGTTCAGGGTAAGGAGAATAGCCTGCTCTTTCACTAAGTCCTGATAGGATATGACATCTAAAGCTTACAAAAATTCTGGAATAATAATGATAATTATAACTGTGGTATTGTTAAACATTTACTATGTACCAAACACAGTGCTAAGTGCCCGGATAGATTCAAGGAAATCAGGTTTGTTGGACTAGTCATGTCCTACATGGAGCTCACAGTCTGTGTAGGAGGAAGAACAGTTAATTGAATCTCCATTTTAGAGATGAGGAAACCGGGTACAAAGAAGTTAAGTGACTTACTCAAGTTACACATCAGGAGAGTGGTGGGGCTGAGATTAGACCTATGACTCCAAGGCCTGTGCTTTTTCCACTAGGCCACACTGTTTCTCTGGAACATCTAGACCTGAGAAGAAAAAAAGAACGGGCCTTAAGGAATAATCTCTCATCCCTCATCTCTTTCTTGGATTAGTTCATGAGCTTTAGATGCATTTGATTCCTTTGAGTGGAGTGGATTTTCTTCTCTGCAGAAAAGTCTGCCGTATCTGACATAGTAATACTGGATGATGATCGATCCCTGGATAATAGTTTCAGAGCATCTGGTGGCTCGGTTGGTAGCATCTTAACTACAATGAGCCCCTGTTTTTTAATACTCTTAGCACTTTTCTATGATAGTGCTGTTGAATTTTAACGTCAATTCTTCTTACAGCACTTCTCCCAAAAGCACTCTGGTTCTGCTGCATGTCATTCATTCATTCATTCAATAGTATTTATTGAGCGCTCACTGTGTGCAAAGCACTGTACTAGCACTTGAGAAGTACAAGTTAGCAACATATAGAAACAGTCCCTATCAATCAATCAATCATATTTATTGAGCGCTTACTGTGTGCAGAGCACTGTACTAAGCGCTTGGGAAGTACAAATTGGCAACATATAGAGACGGTCCATACCCAATAGCGGGCTCACAGTCTAGAAGGGGGAGACAGAAAACAAAACAAAACATATTAACAAAATAAAATAAATAGAATGGTAAATATGAACAAGTAAAATAAACAGAGTAATAAATATGTACAAACATATATACAGGTGCTGTGGGGAGGGGAAGGAGGTAAGGCTGGGGGGATGGGGAGGGGGAGGAGGGGGAGAGGAAGGAGGAGGCTCAGTCTGGGAAGGCCTCCTGGAGGAGGTGAGCTCTCAGTAGGGTTTTGAAGGGAGGAAGAGAGCTAGCTTGGCAGATGTGCGGAGGGAGGGCATTCCAGGACAGGGGGAGGACGTGGGCCGGGGGTCGACGGCGGGACAGGTGAGAACGAGGCACGGTGAGGAGATTAGCGGCAGAGGAGCGGAGGGTGCGGGCTGGGCTGTAGAAGGAAAGCAGGGAGGTGAGGTAGAAGGGGGCAAGGTGATGAAGAGCCTTGAAGCTGAGAGTGAGGAATTGGAGCAGGGTATATGCATCCTGTGTGCAGGCATTCATAGGACCACAGCACCCCTGCTGAGTTTTGCATCAAAGTTTCTTTCAACAGATATAGCACCATACTCTCTCCCTTTTAGACTGTGAGCCCACTGTTGGGTAGGGACTGTCTCTATATGTTGCCAATTTGTACTTCCCAAGCGCTTAGTACAGTGCTCTGCACATAGTAAGCTCTCAATAAATACGATTGATGATGATGATGATAATGTTGAGACATTTGTTCCCGAAGTTGCCATTTTCAAAGCAGAAAAAGAACATATAGTCTGGGAATGACATTAGAGGGTTGAACTGCTTGGACTCAAGTGATATATGCAGAGCATTGGAGCAGCGTGGCTCAGTGGAAACAGCACAGGCTTTGGAGTCAGAGGTCATGGGTTCAAATCCTGGCTCCACCAATTGTCAGCTGTGTGACTTTGGGCAAGTCATTTCACTTCTCTGTGCCTCAGTTACCTCATCTGTAAAATGGGGATGAAGACTGTGAGCCCCCCGTGGGACAACCTGATCACCTTGTAACTTACCCAGAACTTAGAACAGTGCTTTGCACATAGTAAGCGCTTAATAAATGTCATTATTATTATTATTATTATTATTAATTTGGTTTGATGAGGTCAAGAGTGAGGGCAAATTGCTTTTTTGTCTTACTAATCAATAGCCTAGTATGTTCAGACACAGTACTAACCTCTCAAGAGAGTACGAAAGATTTAAAAGTGGTTCTCTCTGACCTCAAGGAGTTTTCAGTCTAGCGTAGGTGTATTAAAATTTTCATTAGAGGTACACTTTTACATTATTATTTGATCATATAAATTTAAAATAATGATGATGATGACAGCATTTGTTAAGCACTGACTATATGCCAGGCACTGTATTAACCTCTGTGGTGGATCACAAGCAACTGTGGTTGGACAGACTCCCTGTCCCACATAGGACTCGCAGTCTTAATTCCCATTTTACAGATGAGGTAACTGAGGCAAAGAGAAGTTAAGTGACTTGCCAAGGTCACATAGCAGACAAGTGGCAGAACTGTGATTAGAACCCAGGTCCTTCCAGGTCCCAGGCCTGTGTTTTATCCACTAGGCAATACGGCTTCAACATTTTTGTGCAATTTTTCACATTTCTTTATATTGTTTGGGTCAATTTGGGGGATCTTGAGAAACCATTAATGACTTTACATTGTTTTCAATGATCAAAATATACTATAAAGAAAAAGTTTACTTATTTTCATGAAACCAACGAAGAGTGCTAAGTGGGAGGAATTAATACCTGGTCACAAGAGATCAGCTCTGGGGATTTTTTTTTCAAATTTTAGATTCATTTGACTCAGAATATCCCAACATGGCAATTCCTACTGATGTAGTTATCCAGTACTCAAGATCTAAATCTTTACTTCACCTAAATTCATTAGGAAGATATGCGCTAAATACATTTGTTTTTAAAAGAAAGTCTATTCAGTAGTATATTAAAAACACCATGCAGTATGTGTTTAAGGATGGAGGGATAATTTGTATCGAACTGGAAGGCAACAGATTGACTGCTGGATTTTTGGTGTAAAGAGACACAAGAGTGATTTAATCTCGTTTTATTTTGTTGTCAATTTATCCAACTCTGACATTGGCAAGCTGCTTTGGCTTCCAGCTGTCTGAAGCAAAGGCAGAGAACCTTGCTGAGAAAGGTACTTAGGCCTTTACATGATTTGAAACTCCGATACTCTGGATACCCTGAGAATACTGTGCCAAGACAGATAAGATGCTGTCTTAATGTGAAAATGTTTATTCTAATGGTGTTATGACCTAAATACACAGTAGAATTTGCTTGATTTTGTTTGCAAAACCTGATTTTTGTCTAAGTCAAAAGATCCTGGTGGGGTGTATGTGATTATGTTTGTATTTGAGTTTGAGAATTTGAGTTGTGAATTTGAGTTTCCCCTCTAAACTGTAGGCTCGTTGTGGGCAGGGAATGTCTACCAACTCTATTGTATTGATTGTATTCTCTCAAGTGCTAAGTGTAGTGCACTGGATGGTTTAAGTGCTCAGTAAATATGAACGATCCATTGTCAAATCCACACCTTCTTCACAGTTCAAATGTCATTTGTAATTAAAAAGAGAAGTGAACCTGGTTATCTGGGCACCTCTGATTTAAAAAAAGTCATTTTAAAGCTATTCAGACTCTAATATGATTTGAGGAAAGTAAGGGAATGAACTTATTTGTTCTAAATATTAGCCTAAGGGAAAGGGCACAAGACTGGAAGTTAGGGGACATGAGTTCTAATTCTGACTTTGTCACTTGCCTACTGTGTGGCTTTGGAAATTTCTCTGTGCCTTGATTTCCTCATAAAGAAACTGGGGATAAAATACCTGTTCTTCCTCTAAATCAGAGTTTGAGCTGCGTGTAGACAGGGACCATATCAATCAGATTATCTTGCTTCTACCCCAGTCTTAGCACAGTGTTTGTCACATCTAAGCACTAAGTATTACCACAATAATTTGTATTTAATATTACTTAACCATGCCAGTATAAGCAGACCCATAGAGTTTAGGACACTTAGGACTGGGAACAGTCAGAAGTTCAATAAAAACAGGGAATAAGACCCATGATATTGATATTGCACAATTTCAAGACACTATTGCTTCCTGCCAGTAAAGGTATCAGCCCATAAGCATCTGAGAGTTACCGAGGAATCTCAAAACATGGATTGAGTCAATTTTAAATTCACCCCTACCCCAAATAGGGGCTCATGGATTAGCCTGTACACACCCTCACCTTCTGCTCTCTCTTTCCTTTGCTTGACTCTGTAGACCACTGGCTACTCTCAGTGTTCCTAACATATCAGCTGGTCCATGTCATCCTCTCTCACTGCTTGGCTTCGATCTTTCTACACCAAGAGCAACTTGGAATTCCACACTGAAACCACAACCTTCTCTTTCTTTTACTCATCCCCTACCGAAATGCTTCCAACCAGGTTCCTACCAATGTTTCAAGGAACACCCTATTGAACTGTCAAAAATGTTAGGCATCCCAATTATGTCTCCTGAAAAAACTCAATCACTTCTAATTAGATAAAGGCTGGGCACACAGGTACTGAATATCCATTTTATGGAAAAGGAAAGAGAGGCACAGAGGGGTTAATTGATTTGCCCAAGGTCACACAGCAGACAAGTGGTGGAGATGGAATTAGTACCCAAACTCCTATGACTTCACTCATTCCTCACTCATTCCTGTAGGCATCTTGTATTCATTCATTCATTCAGTCAGTCATATTTATTGAGCAATTACTGTGTGCAGAGCACTGTACTAAGCGCTTGGGAACTACAAGTTAGCAACATATAGAGATGGTCCCTACCCAACAACGGGCTCACAGTCTAGAAGGGGGAGACAGACAACAAAACAAAACAAGTAGACAGGTGTCAATACCATCAGAATAAATGGAATTATAGCTATATACACATCATTAATAAAATAGAGTAATAAATATGTACAAATATACACAAGTGCTGTGGGGAGGAGGAGGGGGTAGGGCAGAGGGAGGGGGGACAATGGGGAGGGGAGGAGGAGGAGGGGAAAAGGGGGGGCTCAGTCTGGGAAGGCCTCTTGGAGGAGGTGAGCTCTCAGTAGGCCTTTGAAGGGAGAAAGAGAGCTAGTTTGGCAGATTTTGGAAGGAGGGCATTCCAGGCCAGAGTTAGGACGTGGGCCAGGGGTCGACAGCAGGACAGGTGAGAACGAGGCACTGTGAGGAGGTTAGCAGCCCAGGAGCAGAGTGTGAGGGCTGGACTATGGAAGGAGAGAAGGGAGATGAGGTAGGAGGGGGAGAGGTGATGGAGAGCTTTGTATCTCTCTTGGGGTCCAGTGGCCCCTACTGAATGGATGCCATTGTTCTCCAAAGAGCCTCCCTGGTTGCAGCTACTTCAAATCACTATGGCTTCTCCATTTTAGCTTTCATTTCTGTCTAACAGAAGGCTTAAATTCACTCCAGTGACAACACATTGCCTTCTTATACCCTATCACCCTCATTTTCCTTCGGCCCCAAAACCTGGAGGAAACCAGCATTCACGTCTAAAAACGGCTGCATGACATGGGCTGAATGCCTATGAAAAAAAGACAGCATCCATAAAAACACAACCACTATCATTTACTCTTCTAGCTTTTACTTCAGCCTCTCCAATTGACAGGTAGTGTTACTCTCAACTCCAAAAACATGACAGGTCCAAAATCTACACAACACATTTTAATACCTAGATTTAAAAAAATCACCCTACCTATCTATCTATAATCTCATCCCACTTTATACATAATTCATTACATCAACTTCCTTTACTTAAACACTTACCTTCACCCATACACATGTAATCAGGGATCTCCTTGTAACTGCAAATAATAATAATAGCAGTGATAATAATACTTTAAATTTCTTACTATGTGCCAAGCAGTGTTCTAAGATGGAGGTAGAATCAAAATAATCAGATTGAACAATGTCCCTATTCCACTTTGACCTTAAAGTCTAAGAGGAAGGGAAAACAAGTTTTTTTTTTTATACTCATTATACAGATGAGGAATCTGAGGCACTATAAAGTTTTGACTTACGATATTCTCCACTTTCTTGATCTTTCTTTAGCATGGACCCTCATCTCTTTCTTAGGTGACACTTTCCATTCCACTTAAATTTACATTCTTGGATCTTGGATTTCCCATTTCTAAAAGTTTGTCTAAACTTTCTATTATCATTGAACAATACCCTTGTACTTTTCTCTGTCCTAACACCTCCCTCCTTTCTTTTAACCCCCAATTCAAAGCTTGTGATCAATAAGGAATAGCTGAGCACCTACATGGTGCAAGAATTGCCCCTTCAGGTTTATAGACATCATGTAGGAGTAGAAATATCCAAGAAGAACAGGGAGTTAAATGATTGGCTTATTACTGTTCTGCCCGGGAGCTTCTGTAGAGGGAAGAGCTGGTTAGCTCTAGAATTTGATAATTGAACATGGAAATTTAGCAGTGACTGAATTGTTGTTCGAGGGTGACTTGGCAAAAATTAGTTCACTTAAGCTCTATTGTTGGTAGTTATCAGTGGAACACTCTAGGCTTAACCTGAGGAAACCTTACCTTGTTGGAATAGTTCTCTGTATGAATTAATAAGTATGCTAAAGAGATTCAAATGTGTCTCCTCTACTTCTTGCCATTAGGCATACTTATCAAGTCCTTACTTTAGGTAGAGCATTATTTTAAGAGCTAGAGACCATTCTATAACAATAGAAGAAGTGTTCTAGGCCTTGAGGAGCTTACTAAATAATGGGGAAATGCAAATTGAACATCTATAATAATAATTATGACATATGTTAAGTACTTACTGTGTGCCAGACATTGTACTAAGCACTGGGGGAGATACACAATAATTGGGTAGGACAAAGTCCCTGTTTCACATAGGGCTCACACTCTTAATCCCCATTTTACAGATGAGGTAACTGAGGCACAGAGAATATGTGGGTTGCACAAGGTCACACAGAAGAAAAGTGGTAGATCTGGGATTAGAATACACATCTTGGGAGCATGAGTAAAAGCAGTCATGCATTCCCTCCAGCCTTCAGGACATCTCCACTTGGATTGACTCATTCACTCATTCATTCAATCATATTTATTGAGCACTTAACTGCATGCAGAGCAGTGTACTAAGCATTTGGAAAAATACAATACAACAATAAACAATGACGTTCCCTACCCAAAACGAACTGAGCGTGCTGTCTAGATGTCCCGCAGACCCCTCAAACTTAACATATACAAAACAAAACTCATCTTCTTCCCCAACCCTGTCTTCCCCTTGGTTTTCTTGTCACCATATAAGAACGACCATTCTCTCTATTTCACAAGCCTGTAAATTTGGCATTAACCTTGACTCATCTCTATTATTCAAACCCACACATTCAATCTGTCATGAAATCTTGTCAGCTTTACCTTCACAACATGTCTAGAATCCACCTTTTCCTCCCCATCCAAACAGCTGCCATGGTGATCCAGGTACTTCCCACCTTGATTATTGCATCAGCCTCTCACTGACCTCCTGGCATCCTATCTCTTCCCTCTTCAGTCCATACTTCATTCTGCTGCCCAGATCGTTTTTCTGAAAAACCTTTACGTCCATATCTCCTCATTCCTCAAAATCCTCCAATAGTTGCCCATACACCTCTCTATTAAACAGGAACTCCTTACCAAACTTTAAAACCCAAAGTCAATTCTTTCCCTTCTACAATCTCCAACTTCCTTCTGTTGTTGCCCTGATTTTCTTCTTTTGTCAACCTCTCCCTCAGCCCCACAGCACTTATGTACATATCTGTAATTTATTTATTCATATTAGTGTCTGAATCCCCCTCTAGACTGTAGGCTCGTTGTGGGCATGGGTGTGTCTACCACTCTGTGTTGTAGTTTCCCAAGCACTTAGCACAGTATTCTGCACAAAATAGGTGCTCAATAAATACAATTCATTGATTGATCTCTTACTACAACCCACCCCACACACTCTGTTCTTTTAACACAGATTTACTCTATGTACCTCAATCGCATCTATCCCACTAACAACCCCTTACTTATGTTCTCCTTCAGGCCAAAACTATCCCTTCATGTCTGACAGTCCACCATTCCCCTTGCCTTCAAACCCCTCCTAAAATCACATCTCCTCCAAGAGGCCTTCCCAGAATAAACCCTTTATTTCTCCTATCTGCCCTTCCTTCTGCATCAATTTTGCACGTGGCTGGATACCCCCTAAATATTTTGATACTCACCCAAGCCTCACAATACTTATTTTTAAACTCTACTATGCATAATCTATTTAATCCCTTGTTGACTGTGATCTCCTTGTGTGGCAGGGATCATGTCTACCACCTCCGTTGTACTGTTCTTTCCCAAGTGCTTAGTACAGTGCTCTACACACAGTAAGCACTCAATATACACCATTGATTGCTGATAACAACTGAGTGAACAAAAAATAAGGACTTCTGGTGGGATGATAGAACCAAGCAGATGGAAATTAGGAAATGCCACCTGGATAAGGTGGCGTTTTGAGAGGGCTTTGAAGATGAGGATGGATGGCATTTCATGGAAGTGAAAAGAGACTGAGCTCCATGTACGATGGAGGGCATAAACAATAGTTCGAAGATGGAAGAGTTAAAAATAAGTGAAATTTAATAGGTTAACTTGGGGGTAGTGAGGACAGTAAGATAGGGTAGAGATTGACCCATCAGTTAATCAATCAGTGGTATTTATTGAATGTTTACTGTGTGCAGAACACTACTAAGGGTTTGGTAAAGTACAATACAACAAAGTTGGTAGACATGTTCCCTGTCTTCAAGGAGCTCACAGTCTGGAGGGGGAGACAGACATTAAAATAAATTAAAAATGTGACATAAATGCTGTGGGGCTAATGGTGGGATGAATATCAAGTACTTAAAGGTTATAAATCCAATTACCAAGGCAATGCAGAAGGGAGAGGGAGTATAAACTAATGGGGGAAATTTATACTATCTGATATCTACCAAACTCCTTAAAATTATAATGCATAAATAAGCTAAACAATGAAAGGTTCAAGAAAAAATATAGCCCATTTATAAATTCTTCAAGAGACATGCCTCTCCATTTCATTTGCCCGTTTTTATCTTTGTTTCAAGTATAGATCTAAATCTGGCCTTGGCTTTCAAGTCCAGACTTTTTGATATTTAATTATTTTGCCTCTAGCCTTGTCCTTTTGCAAGCAGAACCATTTAGCTGTTTTGGAAATGTCTGACTGCAAAGTAATACTGTCACCCTTGGATTCTGCTTATTTAAGAGTGTAGGTAGAACATTGTAAATCATGCCTTATAAAGCACCAATTGGAAATTGAGGAAATCTGAGAAAATATTTGTGCCATAATAATTGCTTCTTTTTCTACATGGAATGGAATGGAATCCTTGTAATGTACTTGTAATATAATTTTTAAAGACCCCCTCATTTTACTTGATATCTGAATATCATTTTCTCACATTTCCCATAATTAATTTTTATTTTTGTAGCAGGATACCCAAATAAACTTCTTTATAAATTTCATTTCCAAAGTCTATCAGCAACATGAAAAAATCAGGAGGGGGACCTGTCCACTAATATTCACTCAAGTTCAAATTTTAATCTGAAGTTGAAGTCTGGTAATTCTGGGATTAATTTTTATTTTGATTCATAGTTACTCTGATTCATAGATGGAGTTATCAAAGTCAAGCTGTGAATATGTTCGTTGTCTATGACATTATTCAAAGTTTTTTTTAAGCTAATCTGATTTATTGCTTCAGATAAAATCTGAAGTGAAAACAAGTGTTAAATTTTGTTTCAGGTCCCTATTCCCTCTGGTAACTAGCCTATATCACCAAGTTTTATTTTTCTTGAATTTTCTTATTGCATTTGATCAGTCATAGTCTCAAGTGGATTCTTCTGTCTGATACACTTAATGGTCTGGCTACTGTTTTGGTATATGCCTTGTTCACATGCAGTCATTTCTTGTTTTGTTGGGTTTTCAGAAACTATTTTAAGCAAATGAAAGCGAGCGAGAGGTATAGAGAAAACAGGCAGCTTTCTGCTGAGTGCCAGAAAAAATGCAGTCATAGTTTTCTCCTGGCCCTGGTGGGGACTATTATTAGAGCTGAAGTGAGCCCACACCCCATGCTGTAAAACTGCTGATTTGGAGAGTGAGGTTGTCTTCTGAAAATTGGACTTCTATTTTCAAACTATTTCACACATGGACTGGCAAGAAGCAATAAGGTAGTGATAACAATTTTAGGTTATTACCACTTTGGGCTGGATCTGGATTAGTGAATGAAGAAAACAGCCTTAAAAATCTCTTTGAAAGCTTCAGGCTTGTTTTGCAAACCCTTGAATTGAAGAATGATTCCTAGCGACATGACTTCAAGACTGTTGACACCTAACCATGATTTCCAAAATAGTCGCTCTTTCTAATGTCACTGACTATATGGATTACCAAGCCCAATATTTTCATTCATAACTCAAAGTAGAAAACCAATCCTGGAAGAGAAAAGCAACTAGGAATTTCAGGATCAAAGTTTCACCCACTGGGAATTATTAAAGATACCTACCACTCTGATTTCTTCAGCCATATCAGTAGGGAGGAAAAAATAGAGGCAGTAAAGGGTGGAGTAGGGGCTTTGTGGTGAGGAAGGGGATAAAACTTGCATCAGAGGGAAAAGCCTTCAAATAGATTTGATTATAATTTAATAGCAAAACACCTGGCAAATGTAATTCAATCTTACGGTAGAGAGGAACGAAATGATTCTGATAGTACAGAAGTAAACAGATTCCATTCGAGGATTCAGCTAGTAGAGAACCAGAGAATCATTTAATCATTTAATGAGACAGCCTCTATTGGCTTTATTTAACATCCATCAATCAATGGTACTTATTGGGTGCTAACTATATGCAGAGCACTGTACTGAATGCTTGGGAGAGTACAGTACAACAGAGTTGGTGGACATGTTCTCTGCCTATAAGGAGTTTACAGTCTAGGGCACCTTGAGCTCTGTATCGATCTAGTAATAATTGGGTTATCTGTTAAGGGCTAACCTGTGTGACAGGCACTGTATTAAGCACTGGGGCAGATTCAAGCGTGGCTAAATGGAAAGATCACAGACTTTAGAGTCAGAGGTTGTGGGTTCAAATCCTGGCTCCACCAATTGTCAGCTATGTGACTTTGGGCAAGACACTTCACTTCTCTGGGCCTCAGTTTCCTCATCTGTAAAATGGGGATGAAGACTGTGAGCCCCCTGTGGCCCCCCGATCACTCCCTAGCGCTTAGAACAGTGCATTGCACACAGTAATCGCTTAATAAATGCCATCATCATCATCATCATTTAAGGTGATTGGGTTGGACACAGTCCCTGCCCCACTTTGGGATCACAGTCTTAATCCCCATTTTGAAGTTGAGGTAACTGAGGCACAGAAAAATAAAGTCACTTGCCCAAGGTTACACGGCAGACAAATGGTAGAGCTGGGATTAGAACCCAGGTCCTTCTGACTCCCAGCCCATTCTCTATCCACTAGGAGCACTGCTTCCCAGTGTGCTCTCGGATAGATATATTTTTATATATCTATCTGTATCTATATCTATCTATATAACCACCCTTATATATGTGTGTGTGTGTGTGTGTGTGTGTGTGTGTGTGTGTGTGTGTGTGTGTGTGTGTGTGTTGTCCTTTGCCTCTGGAAAGGAAGCAGTGATGCTTAGTAGAAGGAACATGGGCCTAGAAGTCAGAGGTCCTGGGTTCTAATCCTGGCTCTGCCAATTGCTTGCTATATGACCTTGGACAAGTCACTTAACTTCTCTGTGCCTTAAGTTTCCTCAACTGTAAAATAAAGATTCAATACCTGTTCTCCATCCTATTTAGACTGTGAGCCCCATATGAGACAGGGACTGTGTCCAGCCTAATTAATGTGTACCTACTCCAGCACTTACAGTGCTTAACAAATACCATAAAAAAGTATTTGAAATAGAGAAGCTGGGGAATATGTAAGATAACCTCCCTACATCCTTTACAGCCCTATGCTTCTGTCTCTTCTGAGCAGTGGAATTATTTGTTGCTTATAAGGTTACTAGGTTTCCCCCATCTGCTATACAGAATAACACAGAATACCATGACTCCTTTCTTAGCAAAAATGAAGGCCATTTAACAACTGGGATCATATTTTATCTACAACACTTCTGAGGTAAGGAGGAGTAGGTATTATTAGCTTCCCAATTTTATAGGTGAGGAAATCGAGGAATAGATTTTTTTTTCTGAAGTGTTTGTCCAAGTCCACCCAGCTAACAAAAGATCCAGAACCAGAGCTAAGGTTTATTTGTGTTGTTAACTTCTGGGAAAAGTGTTGAAAAATAAAGTATAAGAAATTTATAATGAAAATTAGTTGTTCAGGTTTCCCCTGTTGAAAATTTTAGCTTGTGTCTCTATCCTCTTTTCCCTTATTACTTCTCAGCTGTAAATAAATCAGTAGGGAAGCAGTGTGGTGCAATGGACACTGCATGAGTCTGGGAGTCAGAAAGACCATGATTCTAATCCCACTTCTGCCACTTGTCTGCTGTGTGATCTTGGACAAATCACTTAACTTCTCTGTGTCAGGTACCCCATCTGTAAAATGGGGATTAAGACTCTGAACCCCACGTGGAACATGGCCTGTGTCCAACTCAATTAGCTTGTATCTTCTCCAGTGCTTGGTACAATATCTGGAAAATAGTAAGTTCTTAACAAATACTATTTTAAAAAATCAGTGGTATTTATTGAGTGCTTTCTGTATGCAGAGCACTGTCCTCAGCGTTTGGGAAAACATAACAGGAACAAGTAGGTATAGTCCTCCTTGTCCACAAGGAGCTTACTGAATAGAGGAGGATAATCTTGTGCCTTTTTAAAACAACTCATATAATAATTCAAAACTTTGCTTGGATTGATAAAACAAAAGGAGAGGAAAAAGTAGGTAGACAGATAAATTTCAAATGCTTACACTTATTACATCCTTTCAATAAATACCCAAACTGTTTTCAATTTAGTAATGAAGTAATTACATGAACAGATTAACCTTTATGAATGCATAGGATTCAAAGTTTATCATGCGGAAAAGCTAGTTTAAGGGGAATCAGGACAAACAGAGACTTGATACCCTCTTTTGAATATGAAGGCTCTGTCAACTTCTGGGAATGTGACTGGACCTAATCAACCAGAGGACTTTGGGCCTTGGAAAATGTAGTTTCTGGTAGGAAGTGGGGGGCTGACAGTATAAAATTCCTATTCCTCTGTTTATTCCCTGTTATTACCATTCCCCCTCCAAAAAGGGCCTGAACATTTCCACAACCAAACCCTAAAAGAGGAATTATTACCTGCAAATGACAATCCCAAGGCTCATTTGCGTGAATTTGTTGTCGCTAAAAAAGCAATATGATGTATTACCTTTTCACCAGATTATCATTATTCCTCCAGGAATATGTAGAATAAAGGTTGTTGTGCTCAAAGTACATAATCTGCCAGGGTAAAAATAAAACTGTACTCTTAAGAGGATTTCTAATACTTTGTCCAAATGACAACAGAAAGGTTGTTTAGCAGTAACTTAACTTTAGTTACAGAGCTGTGAATTCAGAAATGCCATAAAAATTATATTAGTTGTATATTGTGACTATCCACACCCTGTCCCTATTTGCTCAGGAAAGGTGGAATAGGACTTGAAACACCTTTTACCTAAAAGATTGCTGCACAAACATGAATTGTATTCATAGTGGAACCATCCTGTTTTAGATAAGCAACGACTGAAACTGTCTGGAGAGCCAAACATTCAGAGAAAGTTTGTGTTATTGAGACTCAGCTAAGATAGTTTACATTGGCTGTGTCACATAATTAAAAATCGGACTTTGAATTTGTAGAGAGCTTTTATTTTTCAAAAGCATTTTCATTTCATTGTGTCAGTTTTAGAAATGTGCCTGTTAGGTAGGGAAAAGCAGCCATATTATCCTCCATTTTACTGGTGAGGAAACTGAAGTTCAAAGAAGATAAATTTCCATTTCAAGGTGTCTCAGAAGGACTTCGGCAGAGCTGGCACTTGGCATTCTTGACTATCAGATCAGGGCTTATTCCCAAGCATTGGTTACTCCCATTCCTGGCAGTAAAACAACCAAGTGACGGAAATGTTTTATGGCATTGTAGTTTAAAAACACTGAGAGCTAACTTTGGGATATAAGCTACCCCTGTCTCACCTGGGTCTGCACAGCAGAGCAGTGGGCTGGGTCTTGATAAAGCTAAAGAGAGGACCAGTTAATTTTGCAGTAACAAGGATAGAGAAAAGGAGAAAAGTCAGCTCCTAGTATATTCCACATAGTCCCTATTCGGTGTAATAATAATAATAATTATTGTAATTGCTAAGCACTTACTATGTGCCAAGCGCTGTTCTAAGCACTGGAGTAGGTACAAGGTAATTATGTCGTCCCAAAGGGGGCTCACAGTTTTAATCCCCATTTTACAGGTGAGGTAGCTAAGATACAGAGAAGTTAAGCAGTCTGTCCAAGGTCACACAGCAGACAAGTGGTGGAGCCGGGATTAGAACCCATGTCCTCTGACCCCCAAGCACTTTCTCTTTCCACTAAACCACAAATGAGAAGATACACAGATCTGATCAGGAATGCTTTATGCCTAATTCCATGAGTTCAAGTTGATGGAATGGATCCTGGGCTCGACCTGGCGTATCTTTCTATTGGGACATTAATGAAAAGAGAAAATCATGGTGTAGGTGAAGCCAAGGTGCTGTTTTCCAGGCAGGACTAAGTGACCCAGGGATGAATAATTTTGGTGCAGTAAATGAATCCTCATTTGTCTGGCAGTTGTGAGAACAGTGATAGTGACAGGCCCTCAAGCTTGAGGTTAGAACAAGGTTATATGTTCATGTGATAAATTAGATGTTATTTAGACATGAGCCATTTGGGTCTTGCTGGAATTTGGCATTTGAATAGGAAATGAAATTTATGTTGCTTTCTTTGGTCAGAAAGGAGGCTGGCCAAAAGTTTCCCTTTAGAGGAGGGTGGACCCTAACATGGAGTTTGTATTTGAGTTCTATGTTGTGATGTTTTCCATGGATTTGTTAGATTCAGCAATTTGACTGGTTCACTTGAACATAAATTTTTCAAGATGAATTGGCCTAGTGTGACTAAGCACTCCAGTACCGGCACAGGGCAAAGCATGAAATTCCACACTGGGGAAAACAATTCGAGCAAGGAGGCAAACTCGGGATTGGTTTGGGATGGAAGCCCCAAATTCCACCCACTTTGGCTGAATCTAAAGGCCTTAAACAGGCCCTGGGATATGGTGGAGGTACCAAAAGCTTTTACTGGCCAGACCATGAAGCCCATAGGAACTGGACAATATGATTACCATGTATCTACCCCAGTGCTTGAAGCAGTGCTTGGCACATAGTAAGCACTTAACAAATAGCATGATTATTATAAGAGAAGAGGCAAAGCATACTCAACCTCACCCCCAGAATCTAGTGGGTGTGAAGAACATCACCCACCTGACTCCAAAACTCAGTATGTGTCAAACCGGCCTTCTCCCTGACCTTAGAGACCAGAAGGAGTGGAAGGCAAACACATATATGCCCTGCCTTGATGAAATCATAACTGGAATGGTGGGAAACAGTAGGTGGACAAAATGCAGCAATATTTATTTGTATTGATGTGTATCTCCCCCACTGTAGGCTGTAAGCCCACTGTGGGCAGGGAATGTGACTGTTTATTGCTGTATTGTACTCTTCCGAGTGCTTAGTACAGTGCTCTGCACACAGTAAGCTCTCAATAAATACAATAGAATGAATGAATGAAAAACATCAAACAACCTAGAAGGCAAACAGATTTTAGACATATAAATAGCATATATTTGGAGGAGAAAGATCAGCTATTGTATTTTTGACTATCCTCACACAAGAGAATAACAGTGTCATCAGAAGCAGTAGAGTATCCATGCGAACATGAGGGATAATATGCATCTTCATCATGGTATACAACTATCAATAATGGGTACTTTATAATTATATATATGTTAACAGATTATAAAATTGATTGGAAATTGAACAAAATGACTATTGCAACACCACAGGGATGTGATTTTGGTCAGGTTGGCTACCTAGGGGCATTTGAGTCATGTGGAAGGCCTTTTGAAATATCTCCACATTCTCAAATGGTAGAGGAAAAGGAGGGAGTCCAGCCATGGAAGTGCAGATACTTCCTTTACTAGCAGCCCTGGTCTGGTCCTGAGTCACCAGAGGATAAACACAAGAACGTCTGGACAAAGCAGTATGGCAAAATGGATAGTGCGTGGGCCTGGGATTCGGAAGGTCATGGGTTCTAATCCCAGCTCTGACACTTGTCTGCTGGGTGGCCCTGGGTAAGTCACTTCTCTTCTCTGTGCCTCAGTTACCTTATCTGTAAAATGGGGATTAAGACTGTGAGCTCCACATGGGACAGGGACTGTGTCCAACCCAATTTGCTTGTATCCAACCCAGCTCTTAGTACAGTACTTGAAACATAGTGAGCACTTAAAAAGCACCATTACTATTATTCTTATTTCTTGTCTTGAGGTTTCAGTGAGGCTTAGGGTTCTTGACTGCATTGTCAGTTGACTCATAGCCAGATTGGAGTCACTATTGGCAGAACAGAAGACACAATGTTGCCTAGTGGATAGAGCATGGACCTGGGATGTGTTCTTATCCAGGTCCATCACTTGTCTGCTGTGGGACCTTGGACAGGTCACTTAACTTCTCTATGTCTCAGTTACCCCGTCTGTAAAATGGGGATTAAGGGTGTGAGCCCCATTTGAAACATGTACTGTGCCCAACGTGATGAGCTTGTGTCTGCTCCGGTGCTGAGCACATAGAAAGAACTTAACAAACACTATAAAAAACAAAACAAAATAAAAAAAAAACAGATTTGCTCCTTGGTCAGATCAAGTTGATTAGTCAGTTGGATTTGGTCTGTGGGCTGTGTTTTGTCCATTCCTGTTTTTAATTAACCCCCAATTTCAAAGTCTTTCTGAGTGCTCACAATCCAGAGATTATTTTCCTCAAGAATTCATTCTGAAACCTCAGACAAATGCTTCCAGGCCCTGAGAACAGAGGGATGCATTCAATCTCATGCCATCCACTTTCAAATAAATCTACCTGCACCCTGTACACCAATATGCACTTGCACAAAAATCCACAGGTACACATAAACATTACATGTAGAAAACACGCATAACTTATTGGGTTAATTTGGATGCAATTTAGACCTTATATTTACGCCCCAGTGGCTCTCTGAGAGGTAGGAAACATTTATTTTCCAACTTTCCCTTCTCTTCCTCAAATAATTAGTCAGAAAGACAGAGATAATTATAAGGTGGAGATGAACGGCCTAATTCTTTTCCCTGAATCCTCTCATTTTTCTGAATTATTCATGTTTCCTGGCTGCGTTGAGTCAACACAGAGCAAATACTAATGCTTTGATGCTGTGCTGCATGCTGCAGCTGCTACTGTATGCCTTTCAGGAAACAACCTTAACTGAATCCCTATTTGGTGGCCCATAATATAGAGGTGTCAGGGCCATGAGTCTCTGGTCTTTAAATGTCCTCCCATTTCCTGGGCTATATTGCTCATGTAATGTAAGAGTGTCATAAATGGGAACTAACAAGGATAATTCCTGTGTCTGAGGGGTACAAATATTTAAGAGGAAAATTCACTACAGCTCTTGCTGCAGTTGCCCTTTTCCCATACCTTTTCTAGACAGGCTATTTCACCTTAATCTTTGATGTTGCAGAGTTTCTATGAGAAAAATGGGCTTTTCATCTTCCCTGTGCTAAATATAATAGCCTTAGTTGTTATCTCTGCCTAGCACTCTGTTGTCCCGGATTGCCTCATCTTTTAATATCTGTGAATAGTAATAAGGCCAGGCAAAGGATAAATCCCACTAAATAGCAGAGAAAGAGCAGGCACCTTGTTGCCAATGGCCTGAAGCTCCCTGCCACCCTGGGTACATGGTGGCGAATTCACAAAGCCAGGGTCTTTCCTACCCTCCTGGGAGCAGGGTAGAGCACTGATCCCCAAAAGAGCAAATAGTGACCAAAAACCTACCTTATCAAGAATTAAAATACTGGGTAAAGTAATCCTTGGGCTTACCTTTAAAAGCACTGCACTGCAGATTTCTTCTAGACAGTAAGCTCACTGTGAGCAAGAAACACATCTACCAATTCTGTTGTACTCTCCCAAGCACTTAGTATATTTCTCTGCACATGGTAAGTACTCAATAAATACCACTGATTGATTTCCTGTATATATGTATATATGTCTGTACATATTTATTACTCTATTTATTTATTTTACTTGTACATATCTATTCTATTTATTTTATTTTCTTAGTATGTTTGGTTTTGTTCTCTGTCTCCCCCTTTTAGACTGTGAGCCCACTGTTGGGTAGGGACTGTCTCTATGTGTTGCCAACTTGTACTTCCCAAGCACTTAGTACAGTGCTCTGCACACAGTAAGTGCTCAATAAATATGATTGATTAATTGATTCAGGGTGATCATCCAGAAGCAAAATGACCAGTGCTAAAAAAAAATATAATGTAATGTACTGCCCCACACTGCTAGTTCTCCCCTATGATAAGTTGCTTTTACCTTATTTTACCACATACAATTGGCCCATGGGTCACCAGGAACCATAAGCTCCTCACTCCCATTTCCATTACCTTTAGGATATTCTCCCTGGAGCAGACAAGAGAAACTAGGTTGGAAGCATTTCCATGGGACTTTGGCAGTTTTCCTCCTCCACTACTGAGACTCCAGGTCACAGGCCCGTGACTATGCCTACCAACTCTATTGTACCTCTCCAAGCACAGAATACAGTGCTCTGTACACAGGAAACACTCAATAGGTACCAGTGATTGATGAACTTCATTTTCCTGTAATGGACTCTCACTCAGCACAAGTGACAGAAGATGCCAATCCCCTGAGGTATTCTGTCTCATTTCGTTAGAGTGGGGTTTTCATTCTGGAAGCTTTCAGGATAAGGAGATTCTACCTCTCTCATTTTTTTCTGGAGGAAAATTCCCGGTAGTTCTGATATCATGCTTCGAAATGTGATTTAATTTTTTGCTGATAGGGGAGTCACCTTTTGTTGTTATTTTTCAAGGAGCGCTGACATCTCCTGCATGTTAAAAATTAACAATCGACATTGCCATTGCTCTCTTTAATGTGCTTTATTTTGGGGCCCGTCCAAGCCAGGAAGATGAAAACCCCTTTGGAGACTGAGATAGAATATAATTTGCTCTGCAGTTTGGGTTGTAAACATGAAAATAAATTAAAAGATGTAATGAATATGCACTGAGGCTCACAGGGTTCTTTCCCATCTCTTGCCCAATCGTAGATGATTTCTTTCATTATCCTAAAGCCCAGAAGAGAGTCTGGCCTAGACTTTGAGCACTCAGTTGGAGGCATTTTCTAGTGTTCTGTAGTGGACTTTGTTATTATCCATCTACTGTGAAATACTGTATTCAAATTCAGCTTCCTATGTGACACATTATGGAATCCCCAGAATGTATCTTCACCTCCACCAGAGCCTGGAATCTTTGACCGCAAACGAGACAGTTTTTCATATTGTCCACTATCAATTAATCCAGTCTATCTTTTGAGCATTTACTATATGCAGAGCTCTGCAAAATGAACTGTGATATTTGTTAGGCATTTTTACTATGGGCCAACCACTGGGGTAGATACAGGAAAATCAGGTTCCACATAGAACTCACAGAGTAAGGAGGGAGAACAGGTATTGAATACCCAATTTGCAGATGAGTGAACTGAGGCACAAAGAAGTTAAATTCCTTGCCCCAAATCACATAGCAGATAAGTGCGATCCAGGAGCCAGGATTAGAACGTAGCACCTTTGATTTTCAGGCCCGTGCTTTTTCCACTAGGTCATGTTGCTTGCCATGCTGTTGACATTTTCATTTTCCTTTCTACATATCTTACCATCTCATTTTTTTTTATTTGCTCATTTATTCTTTTATTGAATAATTCGATGGAATTTATTGATTGCCTACTAGGTGGAAACGATTGTCCTGAACACTAGGAATTTTATTCCTTTTCTACTTTATGCAGTCATCTTTACCCACACTCTCTCCATTGAAATAGCAAGTAGATCTGAAATTTAGTTTTCATTGTCACTGAACGTCTTGTAAGTTTCATGTCATTAGATTCCTTTTAGACGTGCAGTTCAGAATCACCGAACTGGAGAACTGAACTGAACTGAATAGGAGAAGCAGCATGGGTCAGTGGAAAGAGCATGGGCTTTGGAGTCAGAGGTTTTGGGTTCAAATCCCGGCTCCGCCAACTGTCAGCTGTGTGACTTTGGGTAAGTCACTTAACTTCTCTGTGCCTCAGTTACCTCATCTGTAAAATGGGGATTAAGACTGAGCCCCCATGGGATAACCTGATCACATTGTAACCTCCCCAGTGCTAAGAACAGTGCTTTGCACATAGTAAGCACTTGATAAATGCCATCATTAAATGGCATACTAAAAATAAGTCTAAGCTTGATAGGCAGCATAGCTCAAAGAAATAGCTTGGGCTAGCGGAAAGAACATAGACTTGGAAGTCAGGGGATCTGGGTTTAAATCCTTGCTCTGTACCTCACCTGCTGTATGACCTTGGGCAAGTCACTTAACTTCTCTGTGCCTCACTCTCCACATCTGAAAAATTGGGATAAAGTACCTGTTTTCCCTCCCCCTTAGAATATGAGCCGCGTATAATACAGGGACTGGGTTTGATTTAATCATCTTGTATCTACCTTGGTTCTTAGTTCAGTACACATGAATGCTTAATAAATGCCACAATCATTACTATTTTTAGAAACAAATATTTGGTGATTTTTGTAAGCTTGGGTCTAGTATTCATTTTTGTGGAGTATAATGCAGTAAAAAATCAGTGTTTTATTATGTAATCAAAAATTGAGCATGGAAAAATGGCATATACAAGTGAAGTTTCACTACCTCGGTCATTCATTCATTCAATCATATTTATTGAGCGCTTACTGTGTGCAGAGCACTGTACCAAGCGCTTGGGAAGTACTAGTCGGCAACATATAGAGACAGTCCCTACCCAACAATGGGCTCACAGTCTAAAAGGGGGAGACAGACAACAAAACAAAACATGTGGACAGGTGTCAAGTCGACAGAACAGTAGAATTAAAGCTAGATGCACATCATTAACAAAATAAATAGAATAATAAATATGTACAAGTAAAATAAATAGAATGATAAATCTGTACAAATATATATACAGGTGCTGTGGGGAGGGCAAGGAGGTAGGGAAGGGGGATGGGGAGGAGGAGAGGAAAAAGGAGGCTCAGTCTAGGGAGGCCTCTTGGAAGAGGTGAGCTCTCAGTAGGGCTTTGCAGGGAGGAAGAGAGCTAGCTTGGTGGATGTGGGGAGGGAGGACATTCCAGGCCAGGGGGAGGATGTGGGCTGGGGGTCGACGGTAATCAAGTCGGGATAAGATGAGAGATTGAACCAGCAAGGTAGTGGTCATCCTGGGTATCCTTTAACATCACATTTCTTCTCTCACTACCTTCTGTGTTGTCTTTGCACTTGGATTTGCACTTTTTATTGGCTCCTCTCTCAGCCCCTAGCTACATATCTGTAATTTATTTACTCATATCAATATCTTCCTCCCCGCCTCATTGTGTGCAGGGAGTGTGTCTACCAACTCTGTTATATTGTACTCTCCCGAGCACTTAATACAGTGATTCACTCATTCGTTCAATAGTATTTATTGAGCGCTTACTGTGTGCAGCACACAGTGCTAAGCGGTTGGGCACTGTCTAAATGATCTAAACATACTAAGTGCTCAACACATATGATCCACTGATCACAAGGTGTCCTGTGACAAATGAAATTACCAGACCAGGCTTAGTTTAATGCATAATTGCAAATGCATTTTCAGACTAGGCCTTTGAAAAATGGCACGATTAGAGTATATAGTTCCTGATCTGCAGAATCTTAACAACTAGGTTACTATCTGTTTTAGAAACTGATTATTTTTAAGGTTTGAAATCCTCAATGGCATAAATTTAAATATTTAATTTAATTAAATAAGTAATTAAAATGTTAATTATCCTCCAAACAGCTGCATCATTAAAAAGTAGCAGCAATCCCAGCACTGTCAGGCTTCCTTTTCCCATGTTTCATAAACTAATAGCACCCTCTTAAAAATTGCTGCTACTCACTTTTAGATGATACCCATGAAATATACAACTGTACTAGAGCCCATTCCTTTCCTTATGTATACTTATCCCTGTGTGCATATATCATCCAATTCTGTCACTTGCTTCTTTTCTCTGCCTGCTTTCACCCCAAACCCCCATTGCCTCACCCACCCCTACCAATGAACAGATTGCCCCAAAGGTCTTGCCTTGAAAAATTCACAAATAATAATAATAATAATTTTGGTATCTGTTAAGTGCTTACTTTGTGCCAAGCACTGTTCTATGAGCCTGACAGGTGAATCACACATACAGCCTGACCCTAAAGGTTCCTTTCTTGGACTCAGGTGCACTGGGAATGGTAATCAAACAAGACAAAGTTATCACATTATCCATTTCTCTCTTCAACACTGAAATTTCGTGTGACATTGTAGCATCATTTCACCTAACTTAAAAAGAGACAAATCTGGAACCTGGAAGGTATGTGGGGAGGTTCTCTTGGTGAGCCCTTCTCAAATGTTTGTGATTGGAAGCACACCAGCTGTAATTTCACTTACTTACACAGGTGAACTCTAATTAATTCAATTGTATTTATTAATAATAATGGCATTTATTAAGCACTTACTATGTGCAAAGCACTGTTCTAAGCGCTGGGGAAGTTACAAGGTGATCAGGTTGTCCCACAGAGGGCTCACAGTCTTAATCCCTATTTTACAGATGAGGTAACTGAGGCACAGAGAAGTTGTGACTTGTCCAAAATCACACAGCTGGCTATTGGCAGAGCTGGGATTTGAACCCATGACCTCTGACTCCAAAGCCTGGGCTCTAGGTCAAAGTACACTCATTTACATTTGTCTTCCCCATAAAAATGTAAGATCTTTGTGGGCAGGGAATGTGTCACTTTATTATTCCTACTTCACAAGGACTTAGTTCAGCATACTTCACTAATACACGCTACTACTTCATCATCATCATCATCATCAATCATATTTATTGAGCACTTACTATGTGCAGAGCACTGTACTAAGCGCTTGGGAAGTACAAATTGGCAACATATAGAGACAGTCCCTACCCAACGGTGGGCTCACAGTCTAAAAGGGGGAGACAGAGAACAAAACCAAACATACTAACAAAATAAAATAAATAGAATAGATATGTACAAGTAAAATAAATAAATAAATAGAGTAATAAATATGTACAAACATATATACATATATACAGGTGCTGTGGGGAAGGGAAGGGGGTAAGATGGGGGGGATGGAGAGGGGGACGAGCGGGAGAGGAAGGAAGGGGCTCAGTCTGGGAAGGCCTCCTGGAGGAGGTGAGCTCTCAGCAGGGCCTTGAAGGGAGGAAGAGAGCTAGCTTGGCGGAGGGGCAGAGGGAGGGCATTCCAGGCCCGGGGGATGACGTGGGCCGGGGGTCGACGGCGGGACAGGCGAGAACGAGGTACGGTGAGGAGATTAGCGGCAGAGGAGCAGAGGGTGCGGGCTGGGCAGTAGAAGGAGAGAAGGGAGGTGAGGTAGGAGGGGGCGAGGGGATGGACAGCCTTGAAGCCCAGGGTGAGGAGTTTCTGCCTGATGCGCAGATTGATTGGTAGCCACTGGAGATTTTGAGGAAGGGAGATTTTTGAGGAGGGGATACTACTTCTAACATCACCACTACTACAACTACTACTACTAAATTTAGCCTGGATAAAATCCTGATCATGAGAATAAGCATCCGGGTGTGCTTGGAAAAACTGCAGATGATGGCAAGGGCCCATCTGCAAGCTTTCTTGGTTTCACTGATATATACCTAAGCTGGTAGGTTAGCTAGTCACTGGAATACGCTTACACAGAACTACTTATAAACTGTAAACTATGTCAGCCAAATTGACAACAGTTTGACAACAATTTCCAGGGAAGTTTTTTTTTTTTTTTTAAACATGCAATAGTAACCAACTGAAATGTTTGACAATAACTATGATATTTATAATTATGGTATTAAGTGTTTCCTATGTCCCAGCCACTGTACTGAATATGGGCATAGATACAGATCAGGTTGAACATATTCCCAACCCATATGGGACTCAGTCTAAATAGGGAGGGACAGCCCTTGTATAAATAAGTTTTTGCTAGCTAACCCAGTCTTTCACAATAAAGTATTCTTATTCTATATAGCTATGTTCCATCCAACATTATTGTATGTATAATTAAATACACAACGTAACCTATTTATGTATGATATCTATCATCTGTAGAGCAGACGGGACATAGGGGATCAATGACTTAGGAACTTTCTCAGTGAATTGAAATATAACAAAAGCTGTGTTAAACTATGCATGCTTTGCCAATCTCAACATCTTAGAAGCTGACATTTCTCTCATCCCCCAGTATAAGAGCCTGCTTGAGCAATTGATTGCTCCTAAGGAATGACTCCTCCTAGTGAAAGAATCAAGAAAGGGGTAGATAAAGTCTATGTACTTGTCTGAAGTAGGCAAGCTGCAATAGCAATTCTCCTTGAAACAGCTGAATTGAGGACTTCATCCTCAAAGTTGAACGAGAGCCAGCACTCTGCATCTCTCAAACCTGCATCATGGTTGGACAAATAAAGGTGCCAATGACTACCGCTCCTAGGGAGATGTCGTGAAGAGAACACAGAGACAACAGCTTACTCCAAGTCAGACTACTTTAATTATTATTATAAGCACATTGCTTCCCGGTCATTTGCATAAAGCTGCCCCTACCTGGCACGGTCAGCTCCCTTCGGCCCTTCCAAACACGATCCACCTGGTGCAAACCATCATTAGTCCCTTGGGTTATCAGTCTGATTCCGTGACTTTTTGTTGGCAGTTGAGTAGACTGTTGGCATCCCTATTATCACTCTTGGTCCCAACTCCAGTGGACTCATTGATCTCCACTTCTTGGCCAACCATCTTGGAACAATGTGCCCAAAGGGGAGTTGAGGGGCACCCCCAAAATACGAAGGTGTTGAGGTAACACAAGGTAATAGGGTCAATCCTAAGCGGCAAAGAGGCAGGGGTTGGAGATGTCCTACTTGGCAGTGGCTCCAGGCTATACTTCAGTCTGCGCTTGGGGGCAGGGGCCGGGAGTGGGTTTCACCAAGGCATCTTGGCATTGGGGTGTGTGTTGGAAGGGGGCAGCAGTCTTGGGTTTCTGGAGCTGGTCCGACAGTGGAGCTGGATGGGGGGCACTGGCATACAGTGCAGATGGGCTGTAGCAGAAGTGGTTCAGGCCCTTGGATTGTGCCCCAGAGAATCTTGGCTCCATAGCAGAGAGAGCTTGGAGCCTCCTCTCAGCACTGCAGGGCTCACCCTGGATCACTGCAGTGCTCTCACTGGACCACAATGTGCCAATGCAGCTCAGATTTCCCTCTCTACTCCACGGAGCTGACAAAGAGGCTTGGAGTTACTCTGCCTCACAGAGCTCAGCTCAGACTGTGGTTTGGAGCTTGGGAGGAAAGGGAGCAAGGAAAACCACTGCAGGGACACGCGGAGGCAGTGGATGCTCCTTGCCTGGGGGACCATGGCAGCGGGGTGCTTGACGACAGATGGGACGGTGAAGGGGAGGCACCAGTGTTGGCTTCATGATGGAAGCAGCCCAGGGCTCACTTCTGTGCCATGAAGTCTGAACCTGAGGAAGGTAAGAGTAACACTGACAATTCTAGGGCAATACTGTTAGGGAGCCCTAAGGTTGACCTACCAGTCCCTACTGATGTGGTTCCTTTTAACTTTTTGACTAGCTAACAGGTTTCTGAATTGGCTTTACTCCTAACATTTGTAAGACTAAAACTCAGGTCCTTCCTTGGAATAGTTATCTGAGCAGCACTGACACAAGTACTGACACTGACACAACATGTGTTCAAATCCTGGCTCCACCAATTGTCAGCTGTGTGACTTTGGGCAAGTCACTTCACTTCTCTGGGCCTCAGTTCCCTCATCTGTAAAATGGGGATGAAGACTGTGAGCCCCACATGGGACAACCTGATCATCTTGTATCCTCTCCAGTGCTTAGAACAGTGCTTTGCACATAGTAAGCGCTTAACAAATGCCATTATTATTATTATTATTATTATTTTTATTATTGTTATGTAGAATTCTAGGCTCCCTGGCATCCATTTAACATGCCATACATCAAGACATGTTTAGGGTACGGTGCATTTTTCTAAACATGCTTCAGATGGAGCATGGACTAAGTTATGTAAACCTTGGTTCTCTAAAAATTAGAGGACTGAAAATCAACAAATCATTCATATTTAGTAAGCACTTAATTTGTGCAGAGTGCTTGGGGTAGTATAATATATCAGAGCTGGTAGATACATTCCCCGTCCCCAGTGAGTTTACAGACAAGATGGGGAGAATATAAAAACACTTCCCTTTCCAATTCAAGTTGTGGAGAGTATTGTACAGTCTTGGTAGTGTCCATCACAAAATAATGTGAGTTTTATTCTTCCTATGATATGATGGATTAGCAACTGGATTTTAAGTGGGACAAAGTGTGGAAAAAAGGATCTCATGGGATCTGAGTTCCATCACCTTTGACAAATAGATATATGAATGGAAAATGGGCTCAGAGAGATCTGCTCTTCTTTTTCCTCATAATCATCCTGGCTTTGGTTCAGTTATAGATACTGAGTTGTCATTTATGTGTGTTATTACATCTCTGTTAGTACAGTCTTCTGATATGCATTGTCCTCCATATTTTCAATCTCTGCAATGATACGGATTCCTTGTGGATTCAGTTGCTTAAGTATAGTCCCAATTGCATCATTGGAGTTTACTAAATGATAGCTAATAATCTTTGCCTTCAGCAGGTTTGGCAGCCTAAAAAGGATCTTTAAGGAAATAATCATATAAAATGTGGAAATACAGATTGTTAACTATTTGTACATCACACTCTGTTCCCTACATAAATCAGCCTTTGGATATATTGCTGTACATTTATATTATTCTAAGGAAGCTATAAATGAAATGCTCCTGATCCTTTGTGAGGAAGATCAATAAATATCAACCTGATTATAGAAATGAAAAATTGAGGCATACGGGGCCAAGTGCAGAGTTTCCCAGTTGAGAATAACGAAACTGGTAATGGAAACCAGAACGTATGATATCCCATTCATTGACATCTTCTTCCTTGCGAGGGCTAGAGGAAGGGTGTTAGCTTACACAATTGTCCACCAAGTTCATGGTATGTATTGAATGCATACTCTTTGCAGAGCACTGCGTTAAGCACCAAGGGAAGTACAATACAGCAGAAGGAAGCAGGAGCGGTGGGGGAACCCAGAAAAAAATCTGTTGTTGTTGGCACCCTTATTAATGAACTTATCACACAAATACACTGGCTTCTTGGCCCCTAATGCCACTTCTCACACTTGCTTGATGAAAAGGGGACACAAGATAGAGGACACCTGCCCTAGCTCTGCTCCTTGCATAATTGAATCTAAACCTTCAGGTTATTTTTCCCAGGGTTGGGGTTAGTGGGGAACCTCTTTAAAGACACAAATAAAGATGCTTTTAATTGAAAACACTTAGCCAAAACTCAGTTAAATCTGATCAACATTAGATTGCTGCCATCTTCAGTTTTACAAAGGTGCTTACTACCTGGGTTTGGATTATGTATGTGTTAATGATAATGACAACTACAGGGTGGGGATGTGTGTGGCTATTGTGAAATAAATATATCTCTAAGGGATTAGGGACTTCTCTGTGCCCCAGTTCCCTCATCTGTATAATGGGGATTAAGACTGTGAGCTCCCCATGGGACAACCTGATCACCTTGTAACCTCCCCAGCACTTAGAACAGTGTTTTGCACATAGTAAGCACTTAATAAATGCCATTATGATTATTCCCCCTCATTCCTATGGTACCCCTATGGATATGGTAATCTTATAACTGCACCTTTATGGTTTACGTCTTCACTTCTGAAGCTATTTGCTACTGGGTCCTGTGGTTAGAAAATTCAGGAAGGAAAATGGGGAAATGGAGTGTTCAGTGTTCTGGTAAACAAACTTCTGAGAGAATTACAATTTCAATGTTGGGATTGCAGGGGGGCAATCCTGGCAATAGTGATAGATTTTTTTTCTAGAAATCTTTTCTGCCTGTCTCATTGTCATGATTTGACAAATGCAACAGACATTTCCATTTAGCATTTGCAACTGATTGCATGATGCCAGCCAAAGAAAAGTAGATTAATTTGATTTGTGAAAACAAATTATGCTGCAAAGTACAAAATGTAAATTGCAGCCTCTTTCTTCTGATGCAGTAAGAAGCTGGGTTCAATTCATCCTCAGAAACATCAGGGAGTATAACATCATCAGCTCCATTACTAATTGTTTTGTTGCTGCTAAAAATGTTCAGCAAATTTGCCAAGTTTGCAAGTTGAGACCCAGGACAACAAGGAGAGAGTGGCTTATTCAAAGTATCTAAACAACTGACCATTTTCCTAGCCTTAAAAACACTCCCTCCCTAAGACTGACAGGCCACAATGACCTCCTAAAATCTTTCCCTTCCAACAAGTCTTCTTGAGTAGCTCCCAAGAGTCAAACAAGCCCACCAACAATCTCCAGCACTATGAGCCCGTTGTGGGCAGGGATTGTCTCTATTTGTTGCTGAATTGTACTTCCCAAGCACTTAGTACAGTGCTCTGCACATAATAAGTGCTCAATAAATTCATTCATTCATTCAATCATATTTATTGAGCACTTACTGTGTGCAGAGCAATGTACTAAGCGCTTGGGAAGTACAAGTTGGCAACATATAGAGACAGTCCCTACCCAACAACATGCTCACAGTCTAGAAGGGGGAGACAGACAACAAAACAAAACATGTGGACAGGTGTTAAGTCATCAGAATAAATAGAAGTAAAGCTAGATGCACGTCATTAACAAAATGAATAGAATAGTAAATATATACAAGATAGAGTAATAGATCTGTACAAACATATATACAGGTGCTGTGGGGAGGGAAACAAGGGGGGTGGGATGGGGAGGAGGATTGTAGTCATTGTATTCATTCAATTGTATTCATTCAATACAATTGTATGAATGAATATTGAAAATACACCCATTCTAAGGACTTTCTGGGCATGTAATTCAATTATGTAAATCATTGTGGACAGAGACTATGTCATTTCTGTGATTTCTATTCTCAAACACTTAGTACAATCCATTGCACCCAGTGGACAGCCCATAAGCATTACTACTATTATTACTATTAGTAGTAGTAGTAATAATAATAATAATGATGACAATTGTTAAGTACTTACTACATGCCACACATTGTACAAAACACTGGGATAGATACAAGATAATCAGATCTCACATGAGGCGACCATTGTAGGAGGGAGACCAGACAATGAATCTCCATTTTGCTGATGAGGGAACTGAGTCACAGGGAAGTGAAGTGACTTGCCCAAGGTCATGCAGCAGGTAAACGGCAAAGTCAGTATACGAACCCAGGTCCTCTGACTTCAAGGCCTGTGTATGCCACGCTGCTTCACAACAACAGCAACAAAAACTATAACTACTACTACTACTACTACTACTACTACTACTACTATACTACTAAAGTGTACTCTTTTCACTGTCTCATGATCAAAAAGACAAAGATAAAATATTGGGAAAGATGCTGAATTGATGGTTTCCAGACAGTTTCCAGGTAGTTTCTTACAAAGGGCATGGCTTTTGGATTGTTGAAGAAAACTTTTATTAAAATGGGCATGAGGATTATAAAATAGAGTGTAAAAAAAAAAACCCAAACCTCTCTATAAAATAATGGTTAATTATCTGGGTGGATATAATTCCACGAAACATACAGCTCCTTAGATACATAGAGTTCAAGAACATCAATGAATTTATAATGAAGTCACATTTATACATACAGTAAGGTGGAATGTTTTTAAATCTATATATTTTATTTTCAGTCTATATCAAGTATTTTAAGACCACAGATACATGATGCTCAATAATTATCATTTGATACTGCAGAAACCAGTGAGGAAATGTAAGAATTAGAGTTCACAAAGAATAGGGAAGCATTACTTGACTAACATAATATGAAATGTTACATAGGTTTAATGTAGTCAATTTGAAATTTTTTCCCAGTATAATGACTTCTTTATTTCTTCGTTTTGTCCTGACCCTTTGAATATTTTTTATTGCAATGGCTTTATAGCTAAATGCCCCAAGTGAATTAATAAGGGGAATTAAGAGAAAGGATAAGGGAAGAAAAAAAGAAAGAAGGGAAATAAGAAGGGAAGGTGATTCAAGAAATATGAACAATGGAATAAAATTATTAAAATTAGAAAATTTATATACATAAATATGGTGGCTACTCAGATTGTTCGTAATTGTCATTAGTGTTCTTCAAACTACTATGTTGTTGGTTCTTCATTGTAGGAAAATAAACTTTCATCAGCAGAGTGTTGGTAGCAGTGTAACCTAGTGGGTAAAACATGGACAGCCCCGACTTGTACTTCCCAAGTGCTTGTACAGTGCTCTGCACACAGTAAGCACTCAATAAATACGATTGAATTAATGAATGACAGGGGAATTAGAGAACTTGCTTCAAAACCCAGCACTGCTATTTGCCTGCTGTGTAATTTTGGGCAAGTCACTTAACTTCTCCTTGTTTCTGTTTTCTCATCTGTAGAATGAGGATTCGATACCTGTTCTTCCTCCTATTTAGGGTGTGAGCCCCATGTGGGACAGGCACTGTATCTGACTTGATTATCTTGTATCTACTCCAATGCTCAGTACATCATAAGTGCTTAAAGAATACTACAATTATTATTAGGTTTAAGACCCATAGGTTTTTGAGGCCGAAGGCCCCCAAAAGGCAGAAACACAAGTATTCATTCAATTGTACTTATTGAGCACGTACTGTGTGCAGAGCACATGGGAAGTACAAGTTGGCAACATATAGAGACAGTCCCTACCCAACAACGGGCTCACGGTCTATGTTTAACATTACGTGAGAGCCAAACCACCTTACCAAACAGAGTCATTTACTATATGAATTGTTTACACATGCCACCGTCCCATTCATTTGATATTGAGTGCTTTGGAATGTCACTTTAATTCTAGAACCTTCCCTAACTTTAACCCAATGTGACTTCCCAGACAAAGCAAGGAGCTAAAAGATGTCTCTCCCTTTAACTTGTGGGCAGCAAATGTGCCTACCAACTCTGTAGTAGTGTATGTACGCTCTCTAGTTCTCAGTATAGTACTCTGCACCACTAAGTGCTCAATAAATGTCAATGATGGCTGACTCTCCCCTGGAGCCCCATGAGAGAGCATCTTACGCTTATTGTGTGCCCATGTTAATCCCCCCCAACACTCTGTGACCATTTGCTTTTTCTGTGTCCCTGGCTTTAGGATATTTCCTTCCCCAAGCCCTACATGGCTTCTGAGGACTATCTTCTTCTGCAAAAGGGCTAAGGTCTAGTGGTAGAGAAGCTGCAGCACTGGTAGCAAAACTGAGTCAGAAGAAAGTTGTGTGTGTGTGTGTGCAGAGATGAATACATGGATTCATCCTTGTTAGTGGCATCCATTGGTTTTTAATCTGTGTTAAGGTACTCTGCTTTAAGATGGATAATTATCATTTTTACTGTAGCTGAGATTGCCACAGAATCTGGAACTAATAATGATAATAATGATGATGGCATTTATTAAGCGCTTACTATGTGCAAAGCACTGTTCTAAGCGCTGGGGAGGTTACAGGGTTATCAGGTTGTCCCACTGGGGGCTCGCCACGGTCTTAATCCCCATTTTATAGATGATTTAACGCAGACACAGAGAAGTTGTGACTTGCCTAAAGTCACAAAGCTGACAATTGGTGGAGCGGGGATTTGAACCCATGACTTCTGACTCCACAGACCGTGCTTTTTTCCACTGAGCCACCCTGCTTCTCTACAGCATGCCCTCAGAAAAAAACATACTTAGGTATTGCCTTAAAAACTGGAACTGTATTCTCTTCCAGGAAGTATATTAAAACTCATTATCAATCAAACAATTGTATTTCTTGAGGGCATATTGCCTTCAGAGTACAGTAGTAAGCTCTTGGGAGCCCATAAGATACCTAGATCATGGGTGTGTGGCTACTGAGAATCAGCAAGGATTGTCACTAAAGTCTCTTAATTAAAATAATAATTAGAGTACCCAGACCATGAAGCAGTCTGTCCTTTTCTCCCTAGAATATGCTAAACGGATAAAGGAAGAGAATGAGCTTTAATGAGGTCTGTTGCATTTGACCTAATTAAATACTCCGTCTTCTTCATCTCTTTTCCTTTTGGCCTCTGCAGCTCATACAAAGTCTTTGAGATCTACTCATTGACAAGGCCACTGTAGAAAATAGGTTTCTTGCCCTTGCTGGGTATTATGATTGACAATGTAATCTGTGAAAATGTTGTGGTGTCAGGATTGCTGTGAGATATATATGAAACCTATATGGGCTACTGGGCTTTCTCTTAATTATGATAAAGCATGAGATTGGATTTATTGGTATTCATAATATAGTCAGGATAGAGGAAGCTTTTTATCTTAATTCGTATAAATCTGCAGCTCGGTTTCTGTGAGTGGAGGGTGACAGATTTTTGCAAATGATGTGACTATGACACAGGCCTGTTTTCATAGATCTGGGATTTAATACTGTAGAGTGTAATTTGCCCTAAATAAGACCAGTATACTGATGGCAGAAGATAAAACTTTGGGATATATTAGGACTAATAAACATGCCCGGACGATTTGTGTATTTCCACTGTTTGCCATTCTGTTTCCATAGAGTTCTTAGGTAGACATTTTGAAAGCTGTACTGAATTGACTACAAACATCCATTTCACTTCCTTGACAGAGGACTTGATAATTACTTCCCCCTTCCTTTAAAATGGCCCTTTCCCTTCTTTCCTTCCCCTCTCCTAGGGGAGACATAAGACAGTTGTTGTCTTATGCTGTCGAGTCATGTCTGACCCATAGTGACTCCATGGGTCTGTCCCAGAACGCCTCACCTCCATCTACAATCGTTCTAGCAGGGTATACATGGAATTTTCTTAGTAAAAGTATGGAAGCAGCTTACCATTGCTTCCTTCTGCACAGTAAACCCGAGTCTCTGTCCTCAACTCTCTCCCATGCCGCTGCTGTCCTGCACAGGTGAGTTTTGACTTATAGCAGATTGCCTTCCACTCGCTAGCCACCGCCTAAGCTAGGAATGGAATGGGTATGCCCCTGCTTAACTCTCCCTCCCATAGTCTAGACTGGTAGAGTACTGGAAACTCTCCAGGTGCGACCCTGAGAGGTAGAGTGAGGCTTGGAATGTTGATATTGCAGCTGACAGATTTTCATTAAGGAAAAAAAATTATGTCTCACCCTTGCAATCCTTTTCCAGTGTTGTCAGCAATAGTACCCCTTTCTATTTGCTTCATTATTTTGAGCTCGTTATGGGCAGGGTGTTGCCGTCTGCCTCCACGCGTCCGGCTCAGCGGGGAGACGGGCACTCGCAATGGAAGAACGCAGGCCAGGCGAGTCTCAAGGTGGACAAGGAGACTGTTTATTCAGCACATTGTGGAGGATTTTATAAGTGAGGAGCCTCAAGGGAGTCAGGGGACATGTCTCCCAAGAACTTAGTACAGTGCTCTGCATATTGTAAGTGCTGTTGACTCTCTATCCTTTTCCTTCCTCCCATCTTCTCCTTGCACCCACTTGCCGACTACACACTTCTCTAAGGACTAATGAATCTAGTTTTCCCTGAATCCCTTGGATTATACTAATCCCCCTTCTTGTGAGTTTGTCAGGTTCAAGAGATGCATCTAGGGGCAAAGCATTGTCAATGGAAGATTGGGCTGGCCTTCACTAGTTCACAACTGTTACTGAAAATGTCAGCTCTCTTCTGCTACATGAAAGAAACTACGGGAACCAATAAGACAGTCTTTTCAATATTGCAAGAAGCCTAAGGCTATAAATGAACTCCAGCACTGAAGAGAAACCTAACCAAAGAACTGTTCACCTTATATTATCCCCCTTCCGACTGTGGAAACGAAACTTCTTTTCAATTCTTCATTGATGTACTTTGGGTCTACTTTCAAGTCACTTAGGCAGTTCTGTCCGCAGTAATTCTCCCAGACAATATGTTTCAGTGATGCCAAAGTGAGCAGGGGAGTAAATAAGACTCATTGACCAGTTGCAGTATATTTATGGCTAGCTCCACAGGGCATGATTGGGTAGTATGTAACATAATTCATTCTCCTGTAAGTAGATTTTATAATGTGTTTCTGTTTGCACGTGTAGAGTCAGCGTTGCCATAAAATGATAGATTTTCTTTCCTCTCAGTTCTGATCAAAAGACATATTGGGCTGTATATTGGTATCATATGTTAAGAGGTTTGTTCTGCCTTGATGACACACATACTATGCATACCCTCACACATAATAGAAAACTATACATGCTCAACCAGCATGAGAAGCAGCGTGGCTCATTGGAAAGAGCCCGGGCTTTTGAGTCAGAGGTCACGGGTTCCAATCCCAGCTCCGCCACATGTCTGCTGTGTGACTTTGGGCAAGTCACTTAACTTCTCTGGGCCTCAGTTCCCTCATCTGGAAAATGGGGATTAAAACTTTGAGCCCCCTGTGGGAACACCCTTTGTAACTCCCCCAGTGCTTAGAACAGTGCTTTGCACATAGTAAGCACTTAACAAATACCATCAAAAAAGAAAAAAACAGGGGGAAATGGACCTATCAGAAGATAGACTACCACCTTTAAAAGTCATTATATTTCACTGAAGAATGATTTGCAGTGAAATGGAATAAAGTCAAGGGAAAGATAATACCAGAAGTTCAACTGCCTGGGGGAGAGGACAGCTTTTGGTATGCATTAGGAAATCTGCCATCTTGTTAGAAGAGGATATCTGTGTATGGAATGTGCTTTGCACTTAAAAGGTGCGTAACAAGGAAATTATCAAAGATGACAATGACTGGGATGAAAATGGCACACAGTTTGTCAATAGAAAATGAAACTCCTTTTTTTTGGCAAATTAAAGTAATTCAGTATCCCAAACTGATGATCTGTTGATCTTGATGCATTTTGAAGTGCACAGAATGATTATGAGCATCTAAATCTCTGTCATGCAGAGGATAACCTCCCGTCACCTCAAACTTAACATGTTCCAAAACAGAGCTTATTATCTCCCAATCGAACCCTGTACTCTCCCTGACTTTCCCATCACTGTACACAGCACTATCATCTTTCCCATCTCACAAACCCATGACCTTGACATTATCCTTGACTCCTCTCTCTCATTCAACCCACATATTTAATCTGTCACCAAATCTTGTCAGTTCCACCCTCACAACATCACTAAAATCTTCCCTTTCCTCTCCATCCAAACTGTTAACATGTTAATAAAATCACTTATCCTATCCTGCCTAGATTATTCATCAGCCTCCTTGCTGACTGCCCAAACTCCTGTCTCTCCCCACTCCGGTTCATACTTTCATTCATTCATTCAATCATATTTATTGAGCGCTTACTGTGTGCAGAGCACCGTACGAAGTGCTTGGAAAGTAGAATTCAGCAACATATATAGTCCCTACCCAGCAACAGGCTCACAGTCTAGAAGGGGGAGACAGACAGCAAAATAGAACAAGTAGAAAGGTGTCAGTACCATCAAAATAAATCGAATTATAGATATATACACATCATTAATTAGAGTAATGAATATGTACAAATATACACATGCTGTGGGGAGGGAAGGGGGTAGGGCAGAGGGAGGGAGTGGGGCCTATGAGGAAGGGAAAAGGAGCAGAGGATAAGGAGGGGCTTAGTCTGGAAAGGCCTCCTAGAGGAGGTGAGCTCTCAGTAGGGCTTTGAAGGGAGGAAGAGAGCTAGTTTAGCGGATGTGTGGAGGGAGGGCATTCCAGGCCAGAGGTAGGACATGGGCCAGGGGTCGACGGCATGACAGGCGAGAATGAGGCCCAGTGAGGTGAGCAGCAGAGGAGTGGAGTGTGCGGGTTGGACTGTGGAAGGAGAGAAGGGAGGTGAGGTAGGAGGGGGCGAGGTGATGGAGAGCTTTGAAGCCAACATTGAGGAGTTTTTGCTTTATGCAAAGGTTCATACTTCATGCTTCATAGTTCATTCCACTGCCCAGATCATCTTTCTACAAATACATTCAGGACATGTCACCCCTCTCCTCAAAAATCTCCAGTGGTTGCCCATCTACCTCCTCATCAAACAAAAACTCCTCATCATTGACTTTAGAGCACTCCATCACCTTGCCCCTCCTGACTTCTCTCCTTCTCAAATGCTTCTCTCCTTCTATAACCCAACCCACATATTTTGCTTGTCTAGTTCATGGCTTAGTGGAAAGAGTACTGGCTTGGGAGTCAGAGGACATGACTTCTGATCCTGGCTCCGCTACTTGTCTGCTATGTGACTTTGGGCTTCTCTTAACTTCTCTGTTCCTCAGTTACTTCATCTGTAAAATGGGGATTAAAACTGTGAGCCCCCTGTGGGACAACCTGTTTACCTTATCTTGCATCTACCCCAGCACTTAGAACAGTGCTCGGCACATAGTAAGTGCTTAACAAATACCATAATTATTATTATTACTTATTATTATTCTCACTGTGCCCAATCTCACCTGTCTCACCACTGATCCCTCTCCCACATCCTGCCTTTGGCCTGGAATGCCCTCCCTCTTCAACTGATAACTACTCTCCCTCCTTCAAAGCCTAATTGAAGGGACATCTCCTCCAGGAGGCCTTCCCAGACTAAACCCCACCTTTCCTCATCTCCCTCTCCCTTCTGTGTTGCCCTGACTTGCTCCCTTTGCTCTTCCCCCTGCTCCCAGCCCCACAGCACTTATGCATATATCTGTAACTTTACTGATTTGTATCGATATCTGTCTTCCCCAACTCTAGAGTCTGAGCTCATTGTGGGCAGGATGTCTCACTCTTTATTGTGGTGTTATGTTTTCCCAACCACTTAGTACAGTGCTCTGCTCGCAGTAAGTGCTCATAAATATGATTGAATGAATGACTGAATGAATGAAGCAGACTTTTAGGATGGTATTTTGAAAGCAATAGAGGAACAGGTGGGCAAGGGAGTTGAGTTAAGTGAAGACGGGAGAGTTGAGGGTGTGAATTTTAGTATCGAGGAAACAGAGGGCAGGCAGGAGGTTCAGGAGTGTGGTGAGTTAGGTTAGATGGAGTGGGCCCAAAGCCCAGGGACCACTATAGGAAGAACAACAGTAATTGGGAGAAAAGTAGTGTGGTCAAGGTGACAAATCAGAGCCGTGGAGGGAGGATAACGGTAGGTCGGGGAGACTGTCAGAGGATCGTCTTTTGGTGTGGCAGAATTCTTTAGCCAGCCTGTGAACTTGAGACGTGCATGTGGAGAAAATTTAAATTGTGTCAGCTTTTTTACAGGTTTCACCTTCTCAAATTAATAATGTTGAGTGTTTGGAAGATCCAGAATCTATTTAGACAGTGATTCCTGACTCTTTTTTTTACCACAAATAGTCATACATTATTTCTCTAAGAGAACAGTTTGAGGCTCTAATTCATACACTGACAAGGACAAATTCCAGAATGTGATTTCAACACAATGAAAAAAATTGTGCTGGAGGATTTTTGATATACAGTGGTTCTGCTTTTCAATTACCAAAGTAGCCTGTTATCGCTCCTGAATAGTAATAGCTTTTATTGTAACCAGAAATGACATGACAGTGATGGCAGAGAGAAAACAAATGTTAATTATGGTGGGACATCCAGGTTAAAATGAACTGTGGTTAGAAAATAAAAATAGCCTGATGAATCTGGCAAATACAGATGGTTCATAATTCATCATAATCACAATTAACTGGAACTGAAGATCAAAGTAATGAAATCTGCATTTCTTAGAATGAATTCAAATTGCCCCAAAGGAGCACAACCCACCAATCAGGAAGCAGGAGAGGAATAGTTTTTGTTTGATGGGGTAGTGATTAAAATATTGGGGAAATTTTCTGTCAGGGGATAAACAGCTAATCATTGGCATTTATTGAGCGCTTACTGTGTGCAGGATACTGTACTAAGCACTTGGGAGAGTATAAAACAAGACTGTTGGTAGATAAGCAGCGTGGCTCAGTGGAAAAGAGCACAGGCTTTGGAGTCAGAGGTTATGGGTTCAAATCCTGGCTCTGCCAACTGTCAGCTGTGTGACTTTGGGCAAGTCACTTAACTTCTCTGAGCCTCAGCTACATCATCTGTAAAATGGGGATTAAGACTGTGAGCCCCCGTGGGACAACCTGATCACCTTGTAAGCTCCCCAGCACTTAGAACAGTGCATTGCACATAGTAAGCACTTAATAAATGCCATTATTTTTATTATTATTATTATTATTATTATTATTATTATTATTAGTATATGTTTCCTGTCCACAAGGAGCAGCAAGGCCCTAATGGAAAGAACAAGGGCGTGGGAATCCGGTGGACCTGGGTTCTAATCCCACTTCAGCTGTGTGCCTTGGGCAGGTCACTTAATATCTCTGTGCCTCACTTATCTCATCTGTAAAATGGGGATTAAGACTGTGAGCCCCATGTAGGACAGGGACTGTGTCCAAACTGATTGTCTTGTAGCTACTCCAGCACCCAGTACAGTGCTTGGCACGTAGTAGAGAAACAGCATGGCCTCGTTGAAAGAGCATGTACCTGGCAGTCAGAGGATCAATCAATCAATCAATTTTATTTATTGAGCGCATACTGTGTGCAGAGCACTGTACTAAGCACTTGGGAAGTACAAGTACAAGAGGATGTGGTTTCATTTCCAGCTGTGCCATATGTATGCCGAATGACCTTGAGCAAATCACTTAACTTCTCATGCCTCAGTTACCTCTTCCGTAAAATGGGGATTAAGCTTGGAGAAGCAGCGTGGCTCAGTGGAAAGAGCACAGGCTTTGGAGTCAGTGGTCATGGGTTCAAATCCTAGCTGTGCCAATTGTCAGCTGTGTAACTTTGGGCAATTCACTTAACTTCTCTGTGCCTCAGTTACCTCATCTGTAAAATGGAGATTGACTGTGAGCCCCTCATGGGATCACCTTGTATCCCCCCAGTGCTTAGAACAGTGCTTTTCACATAGTAAGTGCTTAATAAATGCCATTATTATTATTCATTAATTCATTCATTCATTCAATTGTATTTATTGAGCACTTACTGTGTGCAGATCACTGTACTAAGCACTTGGAAAGTACAATTCAGCAATAAAGAGAAACAATCCCTGCCCAGAACGGACTGTCTGTTCTGATTAGCTTGTATCTACCCCAGTGCTTAGTACAGTGCTTGGCACATAAGTACTTAACAATACCACCATTATTATTATTTTTATTATTAGTAAGTGCTTTGCAAATACCACAAAAAATAAACAGGAACTTATTGAAAACTTTCTCAGAGGGTAAACACAGGTGAATAAGTTAACGGCTTTTATCTAGTTTATGGAAGGCATCTGTCCATGCGCTTATTAATTCCTGGGTTAGGGTCTGGGGTGAAATAACTGGAAATAAATAAGGTTCTCCTCTTTAGAGCAGCTCTGGAGAAAGGCTGGAATCAACTTGCAGTGCATCTGCCCAGGCGGATCTAATATTTTTGGTTTGTTCATCATTTTTCATGTTGTGAATTTGCCACATACATGTTTTATTCTGACTGTACATGCCTGAAGTAAATGGGATTTAGGGGAGGAACAGATGGTGTCTATATAATGTAGGTATGTAAATTACTTGTAACGAAGATGGAAATTAAGCCAATAGTTTGAGAAAAAGAAAAGGATCAGGAAAATGAATAGAAGCAAGAAAGCCCCCAATTCCAGTCAAATAGGAAAATGTGTTGATATAAGGATTTGGGGGACAGGACTAATGAGAAATGGCTCTCTCCCCAAGCTTAAGTTTGATCCCAGTGGTAAAAATGTCACATGGATTTAGTTCACAAAAGAAACCTTAACTTAAAATTCCCTCTACACAAATTCCAGTTCCAGTGTGCCCTGTAAGTAATTAAAGGATAATAATAATAATAATGATGGTATTTGTTAAGCACTTACTATGTGCAAAGCACTGTTCTAAGTGCTGGGGGATACAAAGTGATCAGGTTGTCCCACGTGGGGCTCATAGTCTTAATCCCCATTTTGCAGATGAGGGAACTGAGGCACAGAGAAGTTAAGTGACTTGCCTAAAGTCACACAGCTGACAATTGGCGGAGCTGGAATTTGAACCCACGACCTCTGACTCCAAAGCCGGTGCTCTTTCCACTGCACCACGCTGCTTCTCTGTTGCAGGTATTTGTTCAATGTATTCATTAATACATGACATTTATTAATGAACATCATAATTAATTAACTTTTCCAGAAAAATCTTTTCTACATATTTGGTGCCCAGTGCCCTGTAGAGGCATCATCTCCAAGTGACTGTCATGCTTTCTGCTACTAGAGCAGAAATAGCATAAAATTCATGCAAATCTTTACTAATCTTTGAGAAGCAGCATGGCTTAGTGGATAGAGCATGGGGCCGAGAGTCAGGAGGTCATGGGTTCTAATCCTGGCTCTGCCACTTGTCTGCTGTGTGACCTTGGGCAAGTTATTTAAGTTCTCTGTGCCTCAGTTCCCTCATCTGTAAAATGGGGTACAGGGACTGTGTCCAACCCTATTATATCTACCCCAGCACTTAGAACAATGCTTTTCACATAGTAAGTGCTTAACAAATAACATAATTATTATTATTATATTAAGCTGCCCATTAAATGTAAGTCTGAGCCATACTTTGACCTGTTCCTGTTTCAAAAGGCATCTGATTTTGAGTTCAAATATCCTAATGGCTCATGTGATAAAATGAGAATTGAAGGCAACAGTTATGCAAAGACCATAAAGACCACATTCTAGAAGAGCCATGAAAATCGGTAAAATATTGAGTTTTTATGTTTGATACATGGTATTGACATGTGGGTCATATTTTTCAGAAGGCCACTGGATTGCCCTTGCGTTCCTTTCATCCATTTAATATAAGATCCAGTTGAAGAAATAAGGATTGGTGGTAGTCGTGTCCTAGTAGCTTGTTCCCTGTCGTGTTCCTCTTCCCTAACCCCTTGCCTTTCCCCCAAGGGGTCACCTTAAGAGATGTGCCTGATAAAGTAGGAAGCAGTATTTCTAGTACGACCAGTAGTAGTAATAATAATAATAATGATTATGGGACTTGTTAAGCACTTACTATGTGCCAAGCACTGTTCTAAGAACTGGGGTAGATACAAGATAATCAGATTGGACACAATCCCTATCCCACAGGGGGCTCACAGTCTTAATCCCCATTCTGCAGATGAGGTAACTGAGGCCCAGAGAAGTGGGGTGACTTGCCCAAGTTTACATAGCAGCCCGTTGTTGGGTAGGGACCATCTCCATATGTTGCCGACTTGTACTTCCCAAGCACTTAGTACAGTGCTCCACGCACAGTAAGTGCTCAATACATACGATTGATTGATTGAATGAATGAATGAATAGCAAACAAGTGGTAAAGCCAGGATTAGAACCCAGGACTTCTGACTCCCAGGGCCTTCATCTTTCCACTAAGCCACACTGCTTCTTGAATATTTTAGGAAAAATGATGTAACCTGCAAACGCAAAAGCATGTCCAAAATGTGGAAAATATCAGCTCCACAAGAGCATAATTAATGTGTGAAATGCATTTGTATAGCATTCATCTCCAAATCGAAAAATGAAAGTATGAAAACAGATTTTCTTGTCAGATCAGTTTATGTGATCTGATTTTTTGAAATAGTATTGATGTTGATTTCAAAATGAATAGTTTTGGCAGAAAATGGGCTTTTTAAAAATCTGGAAACACCTTAAAAGATGTTTTGTTAGGAGACATAAATTACTTTAAATTACGCATCAGATATCTATATTGTGTTACATAGGAAGAGTAAAACTATCATCTGATCTGTTGCACAGGTGAAGAAAACAACATCATTTATTCATACTTTGTCATCAAACAATCAGTGGTATTTACTGAGTGCCTAATGTGTGCAAAGCACTGTACTAAGCACTTGAAAGAGTAAAATAGAACAGAGTTGGTAAACGTGTCCCTGTCCACCAGGAGCTTGCTGTCTAGAGGGGGAGACAGACCTTAAAATAAATTACACATATGGCTTAAAGAGCTGTGGAACTGAGGGTAGTAGAATATTAAATGCCTAAGGGGTATAAATCTAAGTGCCAAGGTGATGCAGAAGGGAAAGGGAGTACAGGAAATATGGGCTTAGTTGGTAAAGCCTCTTGGAGGATGTGATTTTAATGAGGCTTTGAAGGTAGAGTGGGAGTTTCAGGCCAGAGGGAAGATGTGGGCAAGGGGTCGGTGGCCATATAGATGAGATCGAGGTGCAGTGATCGAGGTTGGCACAGAGCAAAGTGTAGGGATTAGGGTGTAGATTTAGAAGGAAATCAGCAATGTAAGGTAGGAGGGGAAGAGCTGATTGAGTACTTTAAAGCCAATGGGAAGAAGTTTCTGGCTGATGAGGAGGTGAATGGGAAACCTCTAGAGATTCTTGAGGAGTGAGAAAGCATGGGCGGAACATATTTTTTTAGAAAAATGACCTGGGGAGCACAATGAAATAAGGACTGGAATGGGAAGAGATGGGAATCAGGGAGGTCAGGCTGATTCATTCAATCATATTTATTGAGCACTTACTGTGTGCAGAGCACCATACTAAGTGCTTGGAAAGTTCAGCATAGTAATAAAGAGTGACAATCCCTGCTGGCTGAAGCAGTACTCAGGGTGGGCTGTGTAGCAGAAGTTTGGATGGAGAAGAAAGGGCAGATTTTAGTGATGTGAAGATAGAACCAACAGGATTTGGTGACATTGAATGTGTGATGAATGAGGGAGATACCCTATCCATGCAAACGTCTGCATAAGGCTCCTTGCTGATCTCCCTGATTCTCCTTACTCCAGTCTTTACCTCTCTCTGTTGCCTGGACCATTTTGTGGAAAAAAAACGGTCAGTCCACCCCACTCCTCAAAATCTTCTAAGGTTGCTCGTCCATATTCACATCAAATAGAAACTCCTTACTGTTGGTTAAAAGCCACTCACCCCTCCTACCACACTTTGCTGGTCTACTATAACCCAATCCGCACACTTCACCCCAATGACATCAAATTACTTTCTGTACCTCGATCTCATCTATAATCCCACCAACCCCTTACCCTTGTTCTTCCTCAAGCCTGGAATTCAGCCCCTCTTTCAAAGCCAACAGTCTGCCACTCTCTCTACGTTCAAAACCCTATCGGAGATTTATTTTATTGTTCATCTTCTCCTGAAGACTGTAAACTCCTTGTGGGAGGGATTGGGTCTACCAACTGTATTGCCCTTTCCCAAGTTCTTAATTTGTTGCTCTATACACAATAAGTGCTTATCAAGAACAATAAGTGCTCGATAAGTGCTCTTCTAGACTGTGAGCCCACTTTTGGGTAGGGACCGTCTCCATATGTTACCAACTTGTACTTCCCAAGTGCTCTGCACACAGTAAGTGCTCAATAAATACGATTGATTGATTGATTGATAAATACCACTAATTGATTGACTGGCCTTATAAGCTATGCTTCTTATGAAGTCACTTTTAACAAATGATCCAGGAGGGTGTGTGTGTATGTGTGTGTGTGTGTGTGTGTGTGTGCGTGTGTGCCTAGAATTACAAATCCACAGGAAAAAAGGTGCAGTTTGTACATATTTCTATATTGCTCCCTCAGTTCCCTGTTAATGCTTTTAGTGCAAGGAACATTCTTTGCTTAAGGGCATGTCCTTTGTTGCTTTTTTATTTTCCTCATTGGACATAACAGTCGTTTGCTTGTGGCATCCCATGTGATTGCTGTGGAAATGTTTCGGTTAATACAAATGAGGGATTGTAAATTCAGGCAGGGTCACCCCAAAGGTCAAGGAGGTGTATTCTTCCCTCTGGAAGTCCGTTTTGAGGGCCAAGAGGTCATATTTGAAGGGAGTTGGTGAATCACCACTTTTATCATCAGATGTACTCAATGTCTTTGGGTTAAGTTATATTGTACATTTGGGCATATTTTTACTTGGGTGTACCCTTGGGATGTACCTCAGAGATCAGACCAAGTGACTTCTATCTCTCCTCTCTCTGCCTGCAAAATGGAAATAATCAGTGCTTGCAAGATAAATACAGTTCCTCTAGTCTCAAGTCTTTTTATACAGTGTGCAAATCTAGGCCTATTTATGCCAGTTTCAAATCAGAACAACTTTGAAAATGTAAATCAGTTGGTCAATTTAAATTTACTTCAGGCAGGAAGATTTTATGTTTTAGGAACATAGTGAAGGTTACAGACTTTAGGAATAGCTCATTCATGTGGATTGCTGAATAATTTATTTTTCCACTAGATATAGAATAATTTAAGGGCAACATCTGAGTGAAAACTGATTTTTTTGTGCAACATAATTTTGTACTGAAAATGTTACTATAGTTTGTTCAAATGCATCGTATTGCAACATTGAACTTTCTTCTTAAATGTGTTGCAAGATTGACCAGAATAAATTATACCTAAATACAGCAGTGTCATTGAAGAAACCACCCCAAATTAATATCCGTATTATGTTAAATATGGCTGACCTATTTTCAAAAATATTTCCAGAAGTTTTAGCTATGCAATATTTCAGTCATCCTCACCTTTTATTTCAAGTTATGAAAAACAGCGGTTACAAGATTTCTAAATAGATACAGTTTCTGCTTTACAACCAATCAATCAAAAGCATTTATTGAGGTCACCGAGTGCTCAGTATTACTTAGTATTAGTTATACTTAGCATTGCCAAGAGTTAAGTAATAGTAACAATAATGATTATAATAGTGATAATAATAACAATAACAATAATATAATTTGTAAAGCACTTAGTATGTGCCACGCACTGTTTTGCAAGTGCTGGGGTGGCTACAAAGTTATCAGATTGGACACAGCCCCTGTCCCACATGAGACTCACAGTGTAGGTAGGAGGAAGTAGGATTTAAACTCATTTTCCAGATGAGGAAACTGAGGCATAGATAAGTTAAGTGAAGTAGATAAGTGGATTATTAAGTAGAGGTGCATTAGAACTCAGGTCCTCTGACTCTCAGGCCTGTGCTCTTTCCACTAGCCTATGCTGCTTGTCTTGGTATTATTTAAGAGTTTACTATGTATCCAGGGCTGTATTAAGTAATGAGGTAGACAAAGTGTTCCTTCCACACTGGGCTTGGTCTCAGTAGGAGCCACTGGATCCCCATTTTGCTGATGAGGAAAGTGAGGCACAGGAAAGTTAAGGAACTATCCTCCTCCCGCCCCCCACAGCACTTGTGTGAATTTATGTACATATTAATAATTCAATTTTTTAATTAATGATGAGTATATATCTATAATTCAGTTTATTTATATTGGTGCTGTTGATGCCTGTTTACTTGTTTTGATGTCTGCCTCCACCTTCTACACTGTGAGCCCGCTGTGGGCAGGGATTGTCTCTATCTGTTGCTGAATTGTACTTTCCAAGTGCTTAGTACAGTGCTCTGCACACAGCAAGCGCTCAGTAAATACGATTGAATGAATTGAATGAATGAACTCTCCTAAGGTAATAATAATAATGATTGTGGTATTTGTTAAGCACTTACTGTGTGCCAGGCACTGTACAAAGCACTGGGGTGGATACAAGCAAATCAGGTTGGACACAGTCCCTGTTTCACATGGGGCTTGAGGTCTCAATACTTATTTTCCAGATGAGGTAACTGAGGCCCAGAGAGGTGAAGTGACCTGCCCAAAGTCACACAGCAGACAAATGGCAGAGCTGAGAGCAGAACCCATAACCTTCTGACCCCCAGGTCTGTGTTCTAGCCACTGTGCCATGCTGCTTCACCCAGCAAGCCAGTAATGAAGCCAGGATTTTGCAGAGGAGGGAACTGAAACACTGAGCAGTTAAGTGACTTGCCCAAGGTCACACAGCAGGCAAGTGGCAGAGCTGGAATTAGAACCCATGACCAAAGCAGCGTGGCTCAGTGGCAAGAGCCCGGGCTTTGGAGTCAGAGGTCATGGGTTCCAGTCCCGGTTCCGCCACTCGTCAGCTGTGTGGCTTTGGGCAAGTCACTTCACTTCTCTGGGCCTCAGTTACCTCATCTGGAAAATGGGGATGAAGACTGTGAGCCCCATGTGGGACAACCTGATCACCTTGTAACCTCCCCAGGGCTTAGAAAAGTGCTTTGCACATAGTAAGTGCCTAACAAATGCCATCATTATTATTATTATCCAGGCCTGGTCTCTTTCCACTAGGCCAGTCTGCTTCACCACTTGTCTGCTGTATGGCCTTAGTCAAGTCATTTAAATTCTTGGTGCCTCAGTTTCCTCACTTACAAAATGGAGCTTCAATCCCTGTTCTCCCTCTACTTGGACTGTGAACCCCATGTGGGATCTGATTGTCTTGTTTCTACCTGAGTGCTTGGCACAGAGTAAGTACTTAACAAATACCATTCCCCCTCTAGACTATAAGCTTGTTGTGGGCAGGAAATGTCATATTTATAATATATTGCACTCTCTCTAGTGTTTAGTACAGTGCTGTGCACACAATAAGCACTCAGTAAATGTGAGTGACTGACTCCCTCTGACCTCAAACACCCTCCCCTTTCATAGAAGCAGCTTGGTTCAGTGGAAAAAGCATGGACTTTGGAGTCAGAGGTCATGGGTTCAAATTCCGGCTCTGCCAATTGTCAGCTGTGTGACTTTGGGCAAGTCACTTAACTTCTCTGGGCCTCAGTTACCTCATCTGTAAAATGAGGATTAAGACTGTGAGCCCCCGATCACCTTGTACCCCCCCAGCACTTAGAACAGTGCTTAGCACATAGTAAGCACTTAATAAATGCCATTATTATTATTATTATGTATGACAGATCACCACTCTCCCCAACTTCAAGGGTTTATGAAAATCACAAAACCTCCAAGAGACTTTCCCTGACAAATCCCTCATTTCCCTTACTTCCTCTCCTTCTGCTTCACCTATGCACTTGGATCTGTGTCCTTCAAGCACTTGATATTCACCCCACCTCAGTCCCATAGCAATTATCCATAATTTATTTATTGTCTGTCTCCCCAAACAGATTTGTAAGCTCCTGGTGAGCAGGGATTGTGTCTACCAACTAACCCTGTTATCAATCAATCATTCAATTAGTCAATCATTCCTTTTTTATGCTATTTGTTAAGAGCTTACTAAAAGGAAGGCACTGTTCTAAGTTCTAGTCAGGTTGGACGCAATCATGTCCCACATGGGGCTCACAGTCTTAATGCCCATTTTACAGGGGAGTTAACTGAGTCAGAGAGAAGTTCATTCATTCATTCAGTCATTTATTGAGCGCTTACTGTGTGCAGAGCACTGTACTAAGCACTTGGGAAGTACAAGTCGGCAACATATAGAGACAGTCCCTATTAATCAATCAATCATATTTATTGAGCTCTTACTGTGTGCAGAGCACTGTACTAAGTGCTTGGGAAGTACAAGTTGGCAACATATAGAGACGGTCCCTACCCAACAGTGGGCTAACAGTCTAGAAGGGGGAGACAGAGAACAAAACAAAACATATTAACAAAATAAAATAAATAGAATAGATATGTACAAGTAAAATAAATAGAGTAATAAATACGTACAAACATACATACATATATACAGGTGCCGTGGGGAAGGGAAGGAGGTAAGGTGGGGGGGATGGAGAGGGGGGCGAGGGGGAGAGGAAGGAGGATGGGACCCAGGGGTGGAGTGGAGAGATTCCCCTGACCAGACCCACTACCCAACCCAACAGCGAGCTCACAGTCTAGAGTGAGGAGACAGACAACAAAACAAAACATGTAGACAGGCGTCAAAATTATCAGAACAAATAGAATTAAAGCTATATGCACATCATTAACAAAATAAATAGAATAGTCACTATGTACAAGCAAAATAAATAGAGTAATACATCTGTACAAATATATATACAAGAGCTGTGGGGAGGGGAAGGAGGTAGGGTGGGGGGGATGAGGAGGAGGAGAAGAAAAGGGGGGTTCAGTCTGGGAAGGTCTCCTGGAGGAGGTGAGCTCTCAGTAGGACTTTGAAGAGGGGAAGAGAGCTAGTTTGTTGGATGTGCGGAGGGAGGGCATTCCAGGTGAGGGGGAGGACGTGGGCCGGGGGTCGACGGCGCAACAGGTGAGAACGAGGTACAGTGAATGACTTGTCCAAGGCCACAGTCGTGGATCTGGGACTAGAACCCAGGTCTTTCCAACTCCCAGGCCCATGCTCTATCTACTAGGCCTGGCTGTGTGCAGAGCAGTGTACTAAGCACTTGGGAGGGGACAGTATATCAGAGTTGGTAGAAACGTTCCCAGGAATTTACAGCCAAAAGTGGGATGCAGACAGTATAACTATAGATACGTACAAAAGCACTGTGGGGCTAAGGGAGGGGTGAATAACACCCCCAGAGAAGCAGCATGGCTCAGTGGGAAGAGCCCGGGCTTGGGAGTCAGAGGTCATGGGTTCTAATCCCGGCCCTACCACTTATCAGCTGTGTGACTTTGAGTAAGTCACAACTTCTCTGTGCCTCAGTTCCCTCATCTGTAAAATGGGGATTAAGACTGTGAGCCCCACGTGGGATGACCCGATCACCTTGTATCCTCCTCAGCACTTAGACCAGTGCTTTGCACATAGCGCTTAACAAATGCCATCGTTCTTATTATTATATGGTGCAAATCCAAGTGCAAGAGTGAAACAGAAGGGGATGGAAGAAGAGGAATTGAGGGCTTAGTCAGGGAAGGCCTCTTGGAAGAGATGTGCTTTTAAAGAAGCTTTGAAGGTGGGTAGAGTAATCATCTGTCAGATTTGGAGAGGGAGGGTGTTCCAGGCAAGAGGCAGGCCTTGGCCGAGAGGTTGGCAGCAAGATAGTCAGACAGAGGGACAGTGAGGGCTGGGCTGCACAAATAATTGGTGCTCAGTACATATTAATGATGGTAATGGATGGCTCTGTAACATAGACAAACTAGGCAATTGATTAGGGTACTTTTTTGGTGAAAACACCCCTTGACACTTTTCAACTTTCACTCTTTCCTTGTTGTTCAGTAGAGATCGAGAATGTTTTGAGGTTGAGTGCTTTTCACTCAGTAGGCACTCAATAAATACACTTGATGATTATGTTTTTGGTCCCTGAGTACTAACAAGGGGTAACTACACAACCTTTTCTTTAGTATGAAGGTATATGCCATGGCAAGTAATGTAAGGACCAGCTATTCTAGACTGAATTTTTAGGTTAGTTATGCCTTATACTGAACAATAATAATAATAATAATAATGATAAATGATTATGAGGTAAATGCCATTGATTAGTTCTATATGTATTCTAGGCACCAAATAAGAAGCTAGGGAAACCTCTTCATTGCATGTTGCTCTCCTCTTTCCTATCTCTGACCTATTCCACATGACCATCCCCCTGCACAGAACATCCTCCCTGCTCAAATCCACTAAAACCTGTTCCTCTCCACCTTTCAAAGCCATCTTAAATAGAGAACCTCCTCCAGGGGGTATATCTTGAAAAGCAGTGAGTTTAGTCAAAAGAGCCTAAGCCTGGGATTCACAGGATCTGAGTGCTAATCCTGCTCTGCCACTTGCCGGCTTTGTGACCTTGGGCAAATCACTTAACTTCTTTGTGCCACAGTGTTTTCATCTGTAAAATGGGAATTTAATACCCTCATTTCTCTCTTCTACTTAGACTGTTAGCTGCTACCTTGTAGGATGAGGACCAAGTCACTTAACTTCTTTGTGCCTCAGTGTTTTCATCTGTAAAACGGGAATTTAATACCCCATTTCTCTCTTCTACATAGACTGTTCGCTTCTTGTAAGACGAGAACCGTCTGACCTGATAAATTTATAGCTATTCATTCAATCGTATTTCATTCAATCATATTTATTGAGTGCTTACTGTGTGCAGAGCACTGTACCAAGCGCTTGGGAAGTACAAGTTTGCAACATATAGAGACGGTCCCTACCCAACAGCGGGCTCACAGTCTAGAAGGCGGGCTGGGGAGGGACCGTCTCTATCTGTTGCCAACTTCTAATAATAATGATGGCATTTGTTAAGCGCTTACTATATCCAAAGCACTGTTCTTGTACCTCCCAAGCGCTATGCCAGTGCTTATAACAGTGCTTGACAAATACTATCATTATCACCGTATCCCTGCACTTTTTGGTGATGTCGTGCCATTATCCACTTTTAGCATCAGTTTATTTCATCTGAACAATGGTTTATTTTAAATTTTCCTTGGTTTTTGCTTTCATACGTAAACCACTGTGTCTGTGTTTGTACTCTTGTCCTTCATGCAGACATAAAATCTTGTTCTCCCTGCCATTCTAGTTGGAACCTAAGGTCTTCAAGAGCAGGCTCCCAGGTACTTAGTACTGTGCTCTGCACAAATAATTGGTGCTCAGTACATATTAATGATGGTAATGGATGGCTCTGTAACTTAGACAAACTAGGCAATTGATTAGGGTACTTTTTTGGTGAAAACACCCCTTGAAACTTTTCAACTTTCACTCTTTCCTTGTTGTTCAACAGAGATCGAGAATGTTTTGAGGTTGAGTGCTTTTCACTCAGTAGGCACTCAATAAATACACTTGATGATTATGTTTTTGGTCCCTGAGTACTAGCAAGTGGTAACTACACAACCTTTTCTTTAGTATGAAGGTGTATGCCATGGCAATTAATGTAGGGGCCAGCTATTCTATTCTGAATTTTTAGGTTAGTTATGCCTTATACTGAATACTACTACTACTACTACTACTACTACTACTATTAATAATAATAAATGATTATGATGATGATGGTATTTGTTAAGCACTTACTATGTGCCAAGCACTGTTCTAAGCACTGGAGTAGATACAGGTTGTCCCACTTGGGGCACACAGTCTTAATTCCCATTTTATAGATGAGGTAGCTTAGGTACAGAGAAGTCAAGCGGTTTGCCCAAGGTAACACAGCAGACAAGTGGCAGAGCCAGGATTAGAACCCACATCCTCTGACTCCAAAGCCTGTGCTCTTTCCACTAAGCCACACTGCTTCTCTACTCATTTATACAATAGGAGTGCTTGCACTTCGCCTGGTTAATTTTTTCAATGGTATTTATTAAGTACTTAAAGTAGTATTTGAAAAAAAATACATGGATGACAATTAGACATGGCCTCGGGGGTGTTGTCTGACTCTTTTTCAACCTTGAGATTCTCATTCGAAAGGTGCCAGGGAACTGAATAGTGCTATAATTCTGGGGAAAAACTGGTCATTATGTAAAGGAAATTTCTCCTAATCAGAGCTATTGCTAATTCCACACGATATTGTCACAAACTTTAAAGCAGCAGGAGGGAAAATATTTAGATTTTTCTTGTTAGGAGAGACAACCTACCAATTTCCATTAGAGGGACGTTCTCTCACACACAATCATAATGAGATTCTCCAGTGCAGCAAACCACACTGTCTATTCATACTTCTTTTCCACCTGCCCCACAGTGGTGACTGTTTGCTCCCACCCACATGCAACAGGACATTATTTGTAAACTGGGTCTCATTCATGGGATGCTTATTTGAAAGTCCTGACAGAAAGCTCTGTGAAAAGCTCTTCAATGCAAATTCCACTTTAATGACTTGCTCCATTCATGAGAGGTGGTAGGGGAGGGCTGCAGTGGCTTGACTTCTAGCCACTGGAAAGACAAGAAAATGTTTTCATGAAGCACACGACGTGTTCAGGTTGCCAAGTAGCTGCCAGCTATGAAAGAACAAATTCGAGGGCTGGGAGTTTTACTTGATAAAACTGCTACAGAGCTCTCAAAATGTGTAATCCCCAAATACTGATTGTGTTTTCAGTTTGAAAATTCAACCACTTTTACAGGGCTTTTGTTTGGCTTATTTTCTCAGCAAAAAAACCTGTTTTTCCTGGAGGATTTATCTATTGCTTGATGGGTTCTCTCTGAATATGTTTAAATATCACATTTTGGGAGAATTACATTTGTAGTTACCTTTGTTAAAGCCAAAGGACAAACAGAATTAGCCTGTTTCAACAGCTTTTGTTACAGTCCAGTTATTTGAAGTGCATGTAATGTATGTGTGAATTGGAAAGCAATGCATAAGCATTCGTTCCCCCACAGTAAATTTGGGGTCTCTTGTTGTGTTGTTCTTCATTGATTCTAAAATAACTTGGCAATCAAGCTATTCTATAAATGATAGAGCTATTAGGGTTATAGCCTGTTTCAACAGTTTTTGTTACAGTCCAGTTATTTGAAGTGCATGTAATGTATGTGTGAATTGGAAAGCAATGCATAAGCATTCGTTCCCCCACAGTATATTTGGGGTGTCTTGTTGTGTTGTTCCTCATTGATTCTAAAATAACTTGGCAATCAAGCTATTCTATAAATGATAGAGCTATTAGGGTTAATATAATTTCTTGTTTGGAGCTGGATGACTTAATAGAGGATAGCCTAAAAACAAAATTTTGATTTATTAATTTTTAGAGTATTTTGTAGGCTCCTAGGGCTAGAAGTTCATCTAGGGCCATCAACTTCCAAAACAATGAAACTGTGTAGGTACAGAACATGAATTGAATCTCACACTTCAATTAGGGTTTTAAGTATAAGCTTCTTCCCTACCTGACTGCCAGTTTGTGAAAGTGTATGAGTTTCCTTATAAAATTCCTTATACCCTTTTGTAGAATAGTATGATATGAAAGTACTCTAAAAAAACACAAGAATGGTGCTATGTAAAATCCCCCCAGCAAATCCTGATTATTCAGAGGTTTATAATCCAGTTTGTGTGTTATCCAAGCCAGTGGTAAAATTTTAAAAGTATAAATCTGGGCTCTGAAGGGTGCCTGAGGAAAGGTAGGAAGAGGCATTAGCACCTTTATAATAATAATGATGGCATTTGTTAAGCACTTACTATTTATTTTACCGCCACCACGTCCTTCATGCTCTTTTCTCTTAGCAAAGTTGGGAGGCAGTGTTGACATCACAGTCAAAAGCTGAATCACCCATTATTGACCTTTGACCATGCTGGAACTAAACTGGGCCAGGAATGGAGAGTTTGGAGGACGTGGAGCATATGTATAAGGTTTGGAGGAAGTGAAAATTCTAGGAGCCCTCTTCTTTGGGTTATTTTTGTAGTCTATTTGTATTAATGTCTGTCTCCATTTCAAGACTGTAAGCACATTGTAGGCAGAGAATGTATCTGTTATATGGATATATTGTACTCTCCCAAGTGCTTACTACAGTGCTCTGCACACAGTAAACAATAATTATGATTGACTGACTGACTGACTTGGTGGGTCCTCCTAACTATGGAGAAACTTGTCGCCTTTTCCTGTTCTCTTCTATGACCTTTGAAGGTGAAATATAAAGCAGTCTGTTTTGCTTCCAATTCCTGGTTGTGAAAATATATTTGGTGTCAAGGAGGTGAGGATTTGGGATTGAAATTGAAGTTTTGGAAGTTCCGTGGATTTTGATTGTCCAAGATATCCCCATTCATTATTTGCACACTGGAGTTTCTTATTCACTTTCAAATCTAACTATGTCACGGGCTTCACCTCTCATTTTGGGATGCTGATTGAAGGTATTCTGCCAAATTTTAGTTGCTTTTCAGAATTGAGGAAGGATATTTTGTTGACTCTCGGAAATATTTCACACCATTCATTCATTCAATCGTATTTATTGAGTGCTTACTGTTTGCAGAGCACTGTACTAAGCACTTGGGAAGTACAAGTTGGCAACATATAGAGACGGTCCCTACCCAACAGCAGGCTCACAGTCTAGAAGGGGGAGACAGACAACAAAAAACATATTAACAAAATAAAATAAATAGAATAAATATGTACAAGTAAAACAGAGTAATAAATATGTACAAATATATATATATAGGTGCTGTGGGGAGGGGAAGGAGGTTAGGCGGGGGGATGAGGAGGGGGAGAGGAAGGAGGGGGCTCAGTCTGAGAAGGCCTCCTGGAGGAGGTGAGCTCTCAGTAGGGCTGTGAAGGGAGGAAGAGAGACAGCTTGGCGGATATGTGGAGGGAGGGCATTCCAGGCCAGGGGGAGGACGTAGAATATGGTTTCTAAATATTGTCCTGTAAGCTTGTTGTATAATATGAATTTTTAGTAATATATGCAAGTGGTAATCTTTTAGTGTTCTTTTTCCTAGTATAAAAACAAATTATCTTTGTCTACAAAAATCAATTTAGATTCTCTTAATACCAAATAATCCCAATTAAATATACTTTTCTCTCCTGGCTCAGAACAGGTATAGGGATTCAGACTGAGCGATTTTTTTTAAGATCATTAGTCCCTTTATGCATTAAATTTCATAATGTCTAACATCCCCCGCATTTATCCCAAAGAGAAGGAAAGGAGAAAAATGACTATGTCATCAACTATATTGCTCTAGTTTTTTTAAGTAATTTTTTTGAATCTGGATTCTCTTGGGTTGAAAAAGTGCCTATATTTTTGTTTGGGTTAGAGAAATAAAAAATGTACTAAAAATCAATTTCCTTTAGTTTCCTGGATTAATTCCCAATCATAAAGAAGATGGTTTTAGTTTTCCTAGTACTCATTTGCATACTTATTTTCTCATTTTGCAAAAAAAGATGCATGATTTGTCCCCACTGATAGATACATATTAAAGACCAAAAACTAGAGAAATGGTCACATGGTCACATGATTCTTAAGGAAAGCAATATGGCCTTAGAGAGAGAGCTTGGATCTGGGAGACAGAGGACCTGGGTTCTAATCCAGCCTCTGACACCTGCTTGTTAGGTGACCGTGGGCAACTCACTTAACTTTTCTATGCTTCAGTTTTCTCAGCTGTAAAATGGGGATTTGATACCTCTTCTCCCTCCTACTTAGAATGTGAGCCCTGTGTGGTACAGGAACTGTGTTTGTATTTCTGTTTATTTTATATCTAACCCAGTATATAGTACAATGCTTGCTATCTAGTAATCACTTAACAAATACCATCAATCATTAAGGAAATGCATTTTGCCCCCATCCTTGTGCTGATGGATTTAGAACCATTGTCTACTTGCAGACATTTAATATCTATGTCCTTGGTACATGTACATATTATGTACATATCTTTAAATTATATATTATAAATTACTTATTAATTTGTTTTAATATCTGTCTCCACCTCATTAAGTTCATTATGGGCAGGGAATACTTCTATTAATTCTGTTGTATTATATTCTCCTAAGTGCTTAATTCAGTGCTCTGCAAACAGTATGCACTAAATTCATTTATTCGTCCTTTCAGTCACTCATATCTATTGAGCATTTAGCATGTGCACAGCACTGTACTAAGCACTTGGAAAGTACAATTCAGCAACAAATAGAGACAACCCCAGCCCACATTGGGCTCACAGTCTAGAAGGGGGGAGACAGACATCAAAAGAAGTAAACAGGCCTCAATAGCATCAATATAAATAAAGATAATTATAGATATATACACATCAAAACAGGTAAATGGGGTTAATATAAATAAATAGAATAATAAATATGTACATATATACACAAGTGCTGTGGGGCGGGGAGGTGGGCAGAGCAAAGGGAGAGAGTTGGGGAGATGGGAAGGGGAAGAAGAGCTGAGGAAAAAGGGGGGCTTATTCTGGGAAAGCCTTCTGGAGGAGGTGAGCCTTCAGTAGGACTTTGAAGGAGGGAAGTGTGATTGTTTAGTGGATTTGAGGAGGGAGGGCATTCCAGGCCAGAGGTAGGGCATGGGCCAGGGGTCGATGGCGGGACAGGCAAGAACCAGGCACAATGAGAAGGTTAGCACCAGAGGAGCGGAGTGTGCTGGCTGGGTGGTAGAAAGGAGGAAACGGAGGTGAGGTAGGAGGGGGCAAGGTGATGTAATGCTTTGAAGCCAATAGTGAGGAGTTTTTGCTTGACATGGAGGTTGATAGGCAAACACTGAAGATTTTTGAGGAAGGGGGTGACAAGCCCAGACTGTTTCTGTAGAAAGATAATTCAGGCAGCAGAGTGTAGACTGAAGTGGGGAAAGACAGGAGGATGGGAGATCAGAAAGGCTGCTGATACAGTAATCCAGTCAGGATAGGATGAGTGATTGTACTAATGTTGTAGCGATTTGGATGGAAAGGAAAGGGCAGACCTTGGCGATGTTGTGAAGGTGAGACCAGCAGGTTATGGTGATGGATTGGATACATGGGGTGAATGAGAGTGCGGGGTCAAGGATGACATCAAGGTTGTGGGCTTGTGAGATGGGAAGGATGGTTGTGTCGCCCATAGTAATGGGAGAGTCAAGGAGAGGACAGGGTTTGGGAGGGAAGAGAAGCAGCTCAGTCTTGGAAAATGTTTTAGGTGGCAGGACATCCAGGTGAAGATGTCCTGAAGGCAGGAGGAGATGTGAGCCTGGGGGGATGGAGAGAGAACAGGGAAGGAGATACTGATTTGGGTATCCTCTGTACAGAGATGATAGTTGAAGCTGTGGGAGCGAATGAGTTCAACAGGGGAGTGGGTATAGATGGAGACTAGAAGGGGACCAAGAACTGATGCTTAAGGAATCCCTAGAGTTAGGGTCCGGGAGGGGGAGGAGGATTCCATGAAGGAGACTGAGAATGAACAGCCAGAGAGATAAGAGAACCAGGAGAGGACAGAGTCTGTGAAGCAAAGGTTGGATAACCTATTGATGTGAAGGGGATGGTCGACAGTGTCAAAGGCAGCTGAGGTAGAGGAGGATTAGGATGGAGTAGGAACCATTGGATTTGGCAAGCAGGACCACTGGTGACCTTTGAGAAGACAGTTTCAGTGGAGTGGAGGAGACGGAAGCCAGATTGGAGGGGGTCCAGGAGAGAGTCAGAGGAGAGGAATTTAAGACAGAGTGTGTAAATGATTTGCTCCAGGAGTTTGGAAAGAAAGGGTAGGAGGGACATGGGTTGATAACTGGAGGGGACTGTGGGGTCAAGGGAGGGTTTGTTTTAGGATGGGGGAGACGGCATTTTCGAAGGCAGAGGAGAAGAAGCAGTTAGAGAGTGAAAGGCTGAATATGGAAGTTAAGGAGGGGAGGAGCAAAAGGGTGAGTTTTTATAAGGTGGGAGGGAATGGGGTCTCAAGCTCATGTGCAGTGGGTGGCACTTGAGAGGAGGGAGGAGATCTCTGAAGATACTGCTGGGAAAGTAGAAGAGGGGTCCAGATAAATACCATTGATTGACTGATTGATGAATGTAAAAATAACTTGAAGTTACTGTGCCAGAAAGACCAGTCAATTGATCAATTGATCAAATTTATTGAGTGCTTGCTGTGTGCAGAGCACTATACTAAGTGCTTGGGAGAACAGAAGTGTAGTACATGTTCCCTGCCCACAAAGAGCTCACAGTCTTGAGGGGGAGTCACAAGACCACTACGTGTGTCTTCCATCTGTGCCCCCACTGGAGTCATGGGAGGCTTACTAGTAAAAACTGATCATGTTATGGAGAAGGCAGTCTTCCTGGCATGCCATCTTGTTGCACGTGTGTCCGAATTGCCATGCGTTCCACAAATCTAGAGTTATGCCACTTACCATACCAGCATCTTTAGATTCATACTGCCTCTCTCCTCTCCCTAACCCTTCATTCATCTCCATGGCCCTGTTCTGTTCATATGGCAGGGTAACAAAGAGAAGCAATAGGACCCCAGAGCTACTGCTCGGGAGTTGGCAGAGTATTGTCGGAAGAGAAACAAATAACTTTTAATCCCCACTAGTTTATCAACTCCTTGAAGACAAGGATCACATGTACCAACTATTGTGTTATCCTCCGTCAGGCATTTAGTACCGTGTTGTGCACGTTGTATGTGTTCATTAAATACCAAAGAATGATTTCATCCAGAGTTAGGAGAGAACTGGTCGTTTATGAACTTCAGCCAAGGGTTATCTTTTCCTACTCTTCACTTCACCCCTTCCAATAATATTCGCTGCTGCTGGCAGTAGAGGCTTAAAAAATCACCTTTTTTAAGGATTAAAGTGGATAGTTCTTCACTTTAGGTTTTAATTATAAGTGAGGGGCAGTGATGAAAAGGCCAGTGTTTACAAGAGCCTTAAAGAACTCCCCTTCCGTCTCCTTGTCAAGAAAATCTTCCATTGGAAATACTATGGTATTCACTGGCAATGTGGGCTATAATCAGTTTAAATGATAGATGCTCAAATACTGGAATCATTTTCAGCCAGACTAATTTTAGAATAACTATTACGGGAAATCATCTTTTGCCAGATGAAATGGGTCAGATGGGTTCTCGTTTCTGAAGCAATGTGGCCTAAAGGAAAGAGCATGGATGTGAGAGTCAGAGGACTTGGGTTCTAATCCTGGATCTGCCACTTGACTGCTGGGTGACTTTGGTCAAGTCACTTAACTTCTCTGTACCTAGTTCTTCAACCGAAAAATTAGGATTCAGTACTTGATCTCCCTTCTTCTTAAACCTAGAGCCCTGTGTGTACAGCGACTGCGTTCTACCTGATTAACCTGCATCTATCCCAGAACTTAGAATGGTGTTTGACAGAGTGTGAGTGCTTAATACTATTATTATTATTATTATTATTATCGTTATTGTTATTATTTCTCAATGGGTTGAAACATTGATCATCTTGTTTCTAATGATCTGAAAAAGAAAACTCCAGAAAAATAAATTCTGACCTTCTCTCTCCTCTGAGGTCTTATTTTTTTTTCAAATAAGTTCAAGAGTAGAATGAAAGAAATGCTGTTTCTGAAAGATGAGGAAAAGAGAGACTTTACTCATGGGGTGAATGGAAGAGGCTAAATAAACAGCATCCTCTTACTAAAAGAGATTTCATTTAATTTGGGTCCTGTCTGCTCAGAAATTTTAAGCACCGCAATCCTTTAAGACACCAACTTCATTTATGATTAAAAACATCTATAACTTCATACACTGTGTATGCTATAACTCAATTACCCTTATCCTTGTTAATTCTCTTTCTCTGCTATAATCATTTTATTGGGATCCATTATGAAACATGTCAAACCATAAATAACTATGGATCATTTACATCCTGTACAGAGTTGGATGCCCAGGAACATAAAACCAAAATGAAAAATGAAACTTTACCCAGACTTTAACATTAATGAAGGGAACGAGAGGATGTCATCACTCATTTCAAAAAGTAAAAATATAAAAAAGCTTTGGCAAGGTACATTGGGATAAGTGGGAAAAATGTATTTTTATCAACTGGTTGAGGAAATTAATTTTACTGTGTGGTAATATAATGCCACTCAATTACTCCATTTTCCACACAGAATATTTCTTCCAATGCAGTATAAGTATTCTTTTTTTATTTGTTTGGTTGGTTACAATTAGGGGGTCCAAGCTTGACACGGGCGGTATTACATCTCCCAGGAAACTGAGGGGCAGCTATATGCAAGATTCAGGTATTCCCTCCAGCTTTTGGTTGTGACCTCTATACTTGAGATGATGGCCTATATTTTCTCTTCAAATGATTCAGAGTTTTGAAGTGTGAGCATTGGACCGAAGCCTGGGGCATATGGGTGTCTGTGCAGATCAGGATACATAATCATTTAGGAACTAACTCTGGGCAAAATGCACAGGAATAGACCCTAAGCTATTTTAATGGCTGGTTTCCAGCAACTTCAACTTCATCCTCTCTAGCTGGTCATATAATACGCAGTTGGCTAGAGCTGATATCCTGGAGTTCTTGGTTTCTAGTGCAGTACATGGCCTTGAAAAGACTCTACACTACATAACATGAAAGGAAGTAAGGGCCAGCATAGCATTTCTGTTCTTTCAGTCACATTTGGAGTGGGCAGAAGAGATGGCGATTAGTGGGTCATCAAGACAAAGAGAGAACAGAGTGCTCCTGGTTTCACTCACAGAAGATTGTAACTTCACATGCCCACAGAACCAGGACCCAAATTTCTCCTCTTCCATAGAAACAAATTGTCCTCCTTGGAAAATGGCATATAGCTGTGACAGTTTCTTGGGTTCTCTATATACCTTCTCAGAAACTCAAATGTAGGAATATTTTAAAGCTCAATCTATCAATCAGCTATATTTATTGAGTGCTTAATGTATGCATATCACAATACTAAACACCTGGGAGAATGCAATACAACAGATTGGGTTGACGCATTCCCTGCCCACAGAGAGATTTCAATCTAGAGTCCAATTCATTTTCTTATTATATGGGAAAAGCACATTCTTTAATCTCCTCTTCCTCTCCATGAACTGAGTCCATCAGAATTAAAATAATTCAGTTTACAATTGACTCTTATTTAAACATCATGCATTAAGTTTGGTGAAGCTGGAGAACAATCATTGCCCTGTAAGGTTTGTATAGTAAACTTACCCAAACTTAGAATTGGTAAATAATCAAACTGCCCAAAGATTCCAACTCACTGGGCCTAATAGGAGTTATGGCTCCCCTCGGCTTCCAGTCATGGGACAAAATCATGGTATTTACTCATGGATTGTTGGTAAGGACTTGGATCTTCACTCAACTCTAACCTCTGAAATGTCCCAATAACGTTTGAGCAGAGTTGGACAGACCCACAAATTGGATCTTTCTGACTTGGCTTTTTGACTCCAACCTGCCGCTCCAAACCCCATTTGATTCACTCTACTTCCAAATGCCTCACCACTTTTTTGCCTAGGAACAAAATGAAAAATTGGCTTTTAAGAACCAACCTATGGTGCAATTCCCAGTCTGTTATATTCAGGCCATAGAAGTCTGCCCCAAGAAAGGGACTGCTACCTTTCCTCACAGGAGCCCATCGGCTATCTCCTATACTTACGTATAGATCATCAGGGTATGGTTGTATCAATCCCAGCACATATGTATATGTTTATTGACTTGTACATTCAATTATATGCTACTCTGTACATACTTTTTAGGTCTGTTTCCACTGTTAGAATGTAAATTCCTATCCAGTGCTTGTGCATGGTCTCATTGGGCACTCAATAAAATCAATGTTATTTCTACTACTACTACTACTACTACTCCTCACACTATGAATGGGAAGGCCTCACATAGATAGAGAAGCACTGTGGCTCCATGGGAAGAGTGCAAGCTTGGGAGTCAGAGGTCATGGGTTCTAATTCTGGCTCTACCACTTGTCAGCTGTGTGATTTTGAATAAGTCACTTAACTTCTCTGAGCCTCAGTTACCTCATCTGTAAAATGGGGATTAAGACTGAGCCCCACCTGATCACCTTGTATCCTCCCCAGTGCTTAACAAATGCCATTATTGTTATTATCTACCCATCCCTCTTAGTTTTCCTTTCCTCTGAGTTTTCACCTCTGTGCAAAGTTTAGACATGTCAGGCGCTGGATTTCTGTTCAGGGCACTGAAAATGGCTATAATTCCTGTCTCATTTCTGCTTGGTGCAGCTGGGCTTGAAAGACACTATATTCCAGCTCATTATGTTGATCACTTCACGATGAAGCGGATGTGAAGCTTGCCCTTCTTAGAACAGTAATTCATCCATTCATGAAAAAGGAAGTTGATGTGTGAAGCTCGTCAATTTTTCAAGAGGGTCAGCACTTCAGAGGATTACGGGAGAGGAGTAAACCCTTCCTGATCATTGATTTTCTGGAAGGAAGAGACAGAATCTCTCTCAGTCCCCACCTGCTGTCCGTCTTTCTTTCTATCTTTTGGGGAGAGAAGATGCATGTAATGGCCAGTGCTGAATTGTGAGAGATAGAGCTATGCAATGTCACTGGCTATGAAGAGGTTTAGACACACAGAAAAAAAAATCCAAAAAGCTGTTCCATAAAATGTGCCAGCAAGCCTTTTCTATTTTGCTGTTGAAATGACGCCAATGGAAAAGAGATATTTTGTACTGAAACAGCAAGAAATAATGCAGAAATTATCCAGCCTGAGAAGAGAACAAAGTGCACTACAAGAAAGAAAATATTTCTCCAGGGGGCTCTTTTATACTTCTTGGTTGAATAAAGGATATAAGGATCCCCAGTACTAGTCATTTTCTCTTTTCACAAATTTGAAGTTCACTGGGAGGTCAACAGAGAGCAGCCAAGGTGTCCCACAATGAAGTCTGGTTCTCTAGAGTGGAAAATGGGTTATGGCAGGAAGAAAACATCAATGATGACTGTAGCTGTGGTACCCTATCTTAGAAACCCTTAGAATCATGATTAAAGACAAAATTGGTTCGTGAAATGTTGTAAGTAGTACGCAGTTTTCCCAAAGGTACAATGTAATTTATGGAGCATTGGTTCTTAAAAGCCAGATACCAGAGAAACTTAGAGAAGCAGCATGGCTCAGTGGAAAGAGCTCGGGCTCTGGAGTCAGAGGTCATGGGTTCAAATCCCGGCTCTGCCACTTGTCAGCTGTGGGACTCGGGCAAGTCACTTCACTTCTCTGGGCCTCAGTTCCCTCATCTGTAAAATGGGGATGAAGACTGGGAGCCCCCCGTGGGACAACCTGATCATCTTGTAACCTCCCCAGTGCTTAGAGCAATGCTTTGCAAATAGTAAGCATTAATAAATGCCATATTATTATACCAGAGTTTTACAGAAATTATCCAGGGGTGTATACTCAGCCATTTAGAGATGAATAATAATAAAAAATAAAGTATTTTCATTCATTCATTAATTCAATCGTATTTATTTGGAGCTTACTGTGTGCAGAGCACTGTACTAAGTGCTTTGGAAGTACAAGTCAGCAACATATAGGGGCGGTCCCTACCCAACAATGGGTTCACAGTCTAGAAGGGGGTGACAGACAACAAAACAAAACATGTAGACGGATGTCAAAATCGTCAGAACAAATGGAATTAAAGCTTTTAGATTGTAGATATAGTATAAAAGGAAGTATAACACATTCCTGAGCTGGAATGTCCACACCTTTTTCTACAAATAATCTAAAATGTACAAAGAGACAGGACACTTTTTTGAAAGCAAGAAATAGACTCATGAGTAGATTTTTAAAAGCAGTATTTGTTGTCAGCTACTGTAATAATAATAATAATAACAGCTTTATTAAGCGCTTAATATGTGCAAAGCACTGTTCTAAGCGCTGGGGAAGTTACAAGGTGAGGTACAAGGTGATCAGGTTGTCCCATGGGGGGGCTCACAGTCTTAATCCCCATTTTACAGATGAGGTAACTGAGGCACAGAGAAGTGAAGTGACTTGCCCAGAGTCACACATCTGACAATTGGCAGCATGGGGATTTGAACCCATGACCTCTGACTCCAAAGCCCTTGCTCTTTCCACTGAGCCACGCTGTTTCTCTACTAAGCTCTGGAATAGATACAAGCTAATCAGGTTGGACACAGTCCCTGTCCCACATGGGGCTCATAGTCTCAATTCCCATTTGACAGATGAGGGAACTGAGATACAGAGAAGTGAAAGCAGACAAGTGGTGGAGGCAGAATTAAAACCCATGTCCTTCTGACTGGCAGGTCTATGCTCTATCCACTAGGCCATAACGTTTCTCTATTTGAATGAGGTTTCCAGGGAGTTTTGAGGTGACTTAGGGGACTTTTTGAAAGGTCTTGACAGGTCTTAGGTGTCGAGATTTGTCTGCACCTGGTAGCTCCTAACACTGTGGCTGGGTCCCGTTATAGGCGTCATCCTTGGATCAGTGTCAGGGAACAAGGTGGGGATGAGGGAAAAGGGGAAGAACAGGCTGTGTGGAAACATTTTCAGCTTTGCCTCTAGCACTCCTGCTGATGGGCATTGGATTACTGTGGGCCTTGGGAGGCTGCTGGTGGGGAATGAGAAGTTTTTTTCATTTTATTTGTGTACTTGTTAACCACTTACTAAGGGCCAGGCACTGGGCTAAGTATTGGGGTCTTGTCTTATGCCGTCAAGTCGTTTCCGACCCACAACGACACCAAGGACACATCTCTCCCAGAATGCCCCACTCTCCATCTGCAATTGTTCTGGTAGTGTATCCATAGAGTTTTCTTGGAAAAAACTATGAAAGTGCTTTACCATTACCTCCTTCCATGCAGTAAACTTGGGTCTCTGCCCTAGACTCTCTGCTGTTTGCTGCTGTCCAGCACAGGTGAGTTTTGGCTTGTAGCAGATGGCCTTCCAATTGTTAGCCACTGCCCAAGCTAGGAATGGAATGGATAGGCCTCTGCTTGACTCTACCTCCTGTAGCCGAGACTGGTAGAGTACTGGAAACTCTCCAGGTGCGACCCTGAGAGGGGAAGTGCCGGAGTAGTAGATACAAGATAACCCAGTTGGACACGGTCCCTGTCCCACATGGGGCTCACGGTATATATCAAAGGGTGTAGGAATTGATCCTCATTTCACAGGTGAGGTAACTGAGGCACAGATAAGGTAAGGGCCTTACCCAGGGTCACACAGCAGACAAGTGTTCGAGCAGGGATTGGACCCAGGTCCTCTGATTTTCAGATCCATGTTATTTCCACTAGGCCACCACTGCTTCCCAAGGTTATGCCGCAATCCCTTTAAGCACTGCTGCTGATCCTGCCTGCCTTGCCCATGGAGAAAAGAAAGGAATAAGAGAAGGGCTGGAGGGAAGGGAGCAGTTCTGTGCTGATCGATAAATCAATCAATGATATTTATTGAACTCTTACTATGTGCAGAGCATTGTACTAAGCACTTGGGAGCATATGATGTAACAGAGTTGTATTGTAAAAGTGTTCCCTGCCCACAATGCCCTCTAGACTGTAAGCTTGCTGTGGGTAGAGAATGTGTCTGTTTATTGTTATTGTGTACTCTCCCAAGCACTAAGTACAATGCTCTGCATACAGTAAGTGCTCAGTAAATGTGATTGAATAGAATGAGCTTACACTTACACACATTGCAACTGTGTGACTGTTGCCACTCTTTTTTGTGCTGCTGAAGTTTTGCACCCCTTAAGTTTGTTTCCATAGTTAACCAACCCCAGCAGAGGAGGTTAAGGCCATGGGAGGGGGCTCCAGCAGAAACAAAACTTGAGGAGAGGAGCGGGGATGAGGGGATTGGGAGATACAGGGGTTAGAATAGTGTTGGAGAGCAAGTCCAGAGAAGGGGCAGAGTACTTGAAAATCATTTTCAAAGCAGGGGCTGCTTTGACATCATCAATTAATTAGTGCTATTTATTGAACACTTACTGAGTACACCTCCATTCGCCTGCTGTGTGACTTTGGGCAAGTCACTTCACTTCTCTGTGCCTCAGTTGCCTTGTCTGTAAAATGAGGATCGAGACTGTGAGCCCCACGGGGGACAAGGACTGTGTCCCACCCAATTTGCTTGTATTCTCCCCACTGCTTAGTACAATGCCTGGCACATAGTAAGCACTAAAGAAATACCATAATCATTATTATTTACCGGGAACACTGCTTCGTGACACTTGGAGTACATTTAATAGAAGTTACGGATATGGTCCCTTTCTTCTAGCTTTCAGTATCACTACAAATATGAAAAGTCAGTTCAAGTTCAAAACTACCATTGTGCAATTTGGTCAGACAATAGATAACCCATTATCTTGTGCCTTCCGTATTGTGTGAACACCGTTCAACAGTAACCAGGAAGTCAGTCTAGTGAAGTGGCAAATTTATTTACAAAACAAATTTTTTCTTAAAAGTTGAAGCCATATATTAAACTCAACAAAAAAAAACCCTAAATCATTGTTTACTTCCAACCCTATTTCTCTGTACCTGTGGCTTCCATGTTTTAGTGTTCCTTTTCAGTTTTAGCTTCACCTTTTATAATAAGTTGTTTGCCTAGTGAAACTTTGATTATTCGGTTCTTGGGGTGATTCAAATCTCCACCTTTCACCGCAGAAATAACAGCTCAGACCTTACAGATGAACCTTAACTTCAAGGATGACATGAACTTAGATCTTCAAAGTCCATAAGGCTTAAGGAGCCAGAAAAAAAGCCTCACCCTTACCCCGAGAGGTATTCTTTGCTAGTTTCTCATCCAGACATAGCACTCTTCTCCACCACACAATCATTCCATTCATTTTTCTTTTCAGGACAAGCCAAGTATATCGTTTTCAAGACTTGTCTCCAACCCCATTTGAAGATCTGCCCGTTCCTAACGGAAGACTGAGTGTCATGCAGTCTATTTCCAGGCCTGTCATGAATATTTATATGTTGCCTGCATCTTTACAAATTAGAAGGCAGCAAGATGAATGGGAGTAGTGAATCAGAGAAGACACACAGTGTGATGCCGGCAAAAATTTACTATCTCATTTCTATTTAAAACCTGATGACTCAGAGAAGGAGGCAGTTCATATCCATTTCAGTAAATTCTTTAATGCTCTCCAGCATAGAGGTTTGAATTTTATCGCTTATAGGGGTTTTCTTGATTTATTCTTAGTAAGACCCATTTGGGTATTTTAGTTGCAGCATTTCTAAATAGCAACAGATACACTGCATTATTTCTTTCCTGACATTGTTAGTTTCCAATTATTTTATTCTGAGTTATTCCCTAAGGAATGAAGACTATCACTGTCTCTGAGTTCTCTTCCTCCTATCTTGATGATTTTACAGGATAAACTTGCTGGTGGAATCATAGATCAAATTTCTTCGCTGAATAGGACTTTAGTCAAGTACAATCCTACAATTTACTTCTAATTGACATTTAATGCTTTCAGTTTGAATTAGCTTCACATGACTAATCCTCTAAAAGTAATTTGCAATCACTTCCTCTCACTCTACTGCTCTTGCTCTCTAGTTCAAAATGTATTTCACAAAATTAAAAAGTCAAGATTTACCACTGGCATTACCCCGGAATTTGAAACTTCTAGATTGAAAATACCATGAAAGAACATGAATGCTTACATTCTTTTATCTCAGCCTTTGATTATCATGCCTTCATGAGGAAGTATTCCTTCTCATATATAAAAGAAAAGGGGGAAATCAGGAAACTATATTTTCCAATCATCTTGTGTAATGTGGGAGAAAAGTAAGTCAAATTATGACACTGGGATTCCTAGTACGTTCAGTATATCCGAGAATATTGTCTCTATACACTGAATTTTTACACTACAACCTACAGTATCTTCCATATTTCTAAATCTCTCTTCCTCCTATTATTTCTTCACAGAGAGGGGAGAATGTAGAGACCACTGTGAGATGGTCTCCATTATAGGAACACTTATGCATTGGCAAATAAATACCTATTCCTTTGCTGGCCATTGGGAAAATTATTATCAATTTGACTCACTCTGACTTTGTCTCTGACCGTCTGTCTATCCAATCTAGCCATTTCTTCTTAATTCTTTGTTTCCTCCTTTGGATGTTTCCAGTCTTGCCCATGCCCAGTAGATCACTTTAAAGATGGAGAACCCCCCGAAAGCAGTTCATTTAAGACAACTACATGTGAAGAAAACTTTGCATTCCAACTAATTTAATCCTCTAGGATCATGCTATTCTGCATGGTTTACCAAAGTTGGATTCATTGGTTTTCTTTTTAGCCTCCCTTTCTGTTCAGTGGTGGAAAACATATGGGAAGAAAGTATCCTTTTGCTATTGTTGTCAATATGAGTAGATCAGTGGTCGCATTCTTTTTTTTAATGGTGCTAGTTAAGCACTTACTGTGTGACAGGCACTGTACTAAGTGCTGAGGTAGATACAAGCTAATCAGGTTGGAAACAGTTCATGTCTTCCCCTCCTTATCCCCCCCACCCTACCTCCTTCCCCTTCCCACAGCACCTGTATATACGTTTGTAAGGATTTATTACTCTACTTATTTTACTTGCACATATTTACTATTCTATTTATTTTATTTTGTTAATATGTTTTGTTTTGTTTGTCTCTCCCTTCTAGACTGTGTGCCCGCTGTTGAAGGGACTGTCTCTATATGTTGCCAACTTGTACTTCCCAAGCACTTAGTACAGTGCTCTGCACACAGTAAGCACTCAACAAATACTATTGAATGAATGAATATTATTATTATTAATTAATAATAGGCTGTATTAAGTGTCTGCCGCACACAATGCACTGTATTAAGCACTGAGGAAAAAAATATCCAGTGAGTGTTAGATTCATTCATTATCGTATTTATTGAGCACTTACTGTGTGCAGAGCCCTGTACTAAGCGCTTGGGAAGTACAAGTTGGCAACATATGATACCATCCCAGGCCCTTTGAAGGACTCTCCATTTGAAAATAAAAAGGTGAGACAGATGGGGAGAGAGATTTTAGGAAAAATGAAGAGATTAAAACACAAAAACAATAGAAGATGGAGGCAGTGATTCATATAATATGCAAATGCAATAGGCAAATGTATATATAATTGAGAGAAATAGAGTAACTATTGCTAGAGGAACAGGCATTTGGACTTCTCCTTCTGACACAGGGTCTAACTCCCACAGCCTCAGCTACAGCCTTCCCATCATTGTCTAACAGAGAGTGAGTGTGCATGAGTGGTAAGGCCAAATCAGGACCTTCGGCCCTGGCAACACTGTACACAAAAATAGTTGTCCCTTGTTGTATTACTATCCTTACTGTTTGCAGCTCCTGGCACTGTTTTCTCTTTTGTTTCCTTTTCCCTTATTTCTATTTGTGGCTCAAATAGATTCACAGCTTTCTCAATAGCAATATGCCCTGTTGGTCTATTGTCAGCAAATGGCTTCCAGTTTTCAACTGGGATGCAGCATTGTCTGCAGTTTTGGTTTATCATCCTCTTGAAATGTTCCTTCTGTCCTCCTTGCTAGCGGTTCCCCAATTTCAGCTCTCCCTACAGCAGTTGCTTGGCAACTCTGTTATCATATATTCTCCTCAGATGTCCCTCTCAGCATAGCTATGTTTAGATGAGCGGAGCTTTGATGCTAGGAAACTGACTACGTTCCAGAACTTCATGGTTTGTATTCTTGTCTTGTCATTTGAAATTGAAAATGTCCCCTAAATGACACTAATAGAAGTACTTAAGGAGCCAAATTAGTGGGTGTATGGGGCCCAGGTCTCACAGATTGAGAGGAGGTCAAACAGCACTACAACTCTGTAGAAGTTATGCCATTGCTACACTCTGTTTGCTTAGGATTTCCCGCTTCCTCTTCTGTCTTGTATTGCTGACCGGTATACTGCCTCAGTAACAGAATTCTGTCACAGTGTTCATCTCTGTGTTGCCAGTATAACTTTTTGATTGTGTGTAATACTTCTCTCCTGCAGGCTGATAGATCACCCTGATTTTCTTTAGACTTATTGTCAAACATAGAGCCATAATGCCTGGTTGACTTGGTAAAATGCTTCATGATTATTTACAGGGCTTTTTAGGTTTGGGCCTCTAGGTGCAATCAGTCATCGGTATAAAGTAATTCTTGGATGACTATGGCAGCACGGCCTAGTGGAAACAATATGGGCCTGGACTCTAATACCGGTTCCACCACTTGTCTGCTCTGTGACCTTGGGAAAGTCACTTCACTGTGCCTCAGTTCCCTCATCTGTAAAATGGAGATTAAGACTGTGAGCCCCATGTGTAAGAGGAGCTATGTTCAACCTGACTGTCTTGAACAGAGCTTAGTACAGTGCCTGGTACATATTTACTATTCTATCTATTTTATTTTGTTAATATGTTTTGTTGTCTGTCTCCCCCTTCTAGACCGTGAGCCTGCTGTTGGGTACGGACCGTCTCTATATGTTGCCAACTTGTACTTCCCAAGCGCTTAGTACACTGCTCTGCACACAGTAAGCACTAAATGAATACGATTGAATGGTACAAAGCAATCACTTAACAAATATCATAAAAACCCCCAAAACAAAACAAAACAAAAAATCGATTTCCCTGGCTCCCTCTCCCTTCTGCATCATCTCTGCACTATGACCTTTGGGTATTTGGTTTTTGTCCTACCCTCCACCCCACAACACTTCTGCACTTATTTTTAAATTATATGTAATAAGATATTCATTTGTATTAATGTCTGTTTCCCTCACTAGACTGTAAGCTTGTTGTGGGCAGGGAACGTATCCGCACACTCTGGTGTATTGTACTCTCCCAAGCACTTGGTACAGTGCTAGGCACGTAGTAATCACTCAATAAATAGCTTTGATTGATTATCGGCTTAGTTGGGAGAATTTCCCAAAGGTGCAAAAGCATATTTTAACACCTGCATCAGATCTCTTGCTGCATCTTTCATCATGGCTGCATAAAATGATTTGACAAGAACCAAACCCATTTTTCCTGCACTGTACTAAGCCCTGGGATAGATACAAAATGATCTTCGTCGGTTATAGTCCCCCTTCCCTCTAGATTGTAAACTCACTGTGGGCAGTGAATGTGTCTACCAACTCTGTTTTGTTGTCATGTTGAGAAGCAGTGTGGCTCAGTGGAAAGAGCACGGGCTTTGGACTCAGAGGTCATGGGTTCAAATCTCCGCTCCACCAATTGTCAGCTGTGTGACTTTGGGCAAGTCACTTCACTTCTCTGTGGCTCAGTTACCTCATCTGTAAAATGGGGATTTTTTCACCTTGTAACCTCCGCAGTGCTTAGGACAGTGCTTTGCACATAGTAAGTGCTTAATAAATGCTATCATTATTATTACTCTCCCAATAACTTAGTACCGTACTCTGCACAGAATAAGTGCTCACTAAATACAATTGATTGATTCATTGGTCCCACACTGCACATTGCACTCACATTCTAAATAGGAGGGCATAGGATTTAATCTCTATTTTACAGATGAAGAAACCAAAGCACAGAAAAATGAAGTGACTTGCCCAGAGTCACTGCAGTCAAATTGCAGAGCCAGGGTTGGAACCCAGGTCCTGACTCCAGGCTTGTACTCTTTCCGTATTGCTTCTCCAATGTGCAAGTACGGTAGGACTATGGTGAGAAGAGACTCAAAGTGCTTAATCAATCAATCAGTCCATCAATAATATTTACTGAGCTTACCCTCTTTCTACAGAAACGCTCTGGGCATGTCTCCCCTCTCCTCAAAAATCTCCAGTGGTTGCCTATAAACCTTTGTATGAAGCTGTCACTTGTCGTGGGGGGAGATGGGTTCGTTCAGTAATCGGCATGGCCAGAGGGACAGAGAGGCCGGGGACAGAAAGCCTGAGTTTTATATAAAATTTATTCAGTGCCGCGAATTGAATTATGTAATTGTTTAGGTGCAATGGATTGAACTTCCCTTTTTAGGAAAAATGTAATCAGTAATATTAGAGCGTCCCTAATGGGAGGAGTGCACATATACAGAGAAGCAGCGTGGCTCAGTGGAAAGAGCACAGGCTTTGGAGTCAGAGGTCATGGGTTCAAATTCCATCACCAATTGTCAGCTGTGTGACTTTGGGCAAGTCACCTCACTTCTCTGGGCCTCAGTTACCTCATCTGTAAAATGGGGATTAAGACTATGAGCCCCACGTGGGACAACCTGATCACCTTGTAACTTCCCCAGTGCTTAGAGCAGTGCTTTGCACATATTAAGCACTTAATAAATACCATTATTATTAATAGTATATATTACTCAAGCGTGGCAGAACCCCCAGGTCCCACCCAGTGGAATTCCCTTACAATTTGCACTCGTGTGTACGTCCCACTCGGGAGGAATCCACTTGAGTTACACACCCATGGAGGAAGCCCCTAACTCCCACCCATGAGGATTTTCCATTTGGGAGGAATCCATTCATTCGTTACATACCCATGGCGAAGTGCCTGGCTTCCAGCCCCATGAGCGTGCTCAATAAATATGATTGATAATTGATTGGCTTGTAGTAGGAGATCAGTGAGGTAAGGTAGGAATGGGCAAGCTGATTAAATGCTTTAAAGGTGAAGATAAAGAATTTCTGTTTGACAGGGAGGTGGCTGGGCAACCACTGAAGAGTCTTGAGGAGTAGGGAGACATGAACTGAATTTTTTTTTTCCAAAAAAATGATCCAGGCAAATCAAAGTGACATATGGACTGCGGTAGGGAGAGGGAGGAAGCAGGGAGGTCAGTGATGAGGCAGCTGTAGTAGTCAATGTGGGATAAAATAAGTGCTTCGATTAGCATAGTACCAATTTGGATGGAGAGGAAAGGATAGTTTTTAGTGATGTTGTGAAGGTAGAACTGACAGATTGAATATGTGGGTTGAATGAGAGAGAAGAGTTGAGGACGACACAAAGATTGTGGGTCGGTAAGCTAGGGAGTTTAGAGAGTGGAATTGTCTAGAGAAGCAGCGTGGCTCAGGGGAAAGAGCATGGGCTCCGGAGTTGGGTCATGGGTTCAAATCCCGGCTCCGCCAATTGTCGCTGTGTGACTTTGGGCAAGTTACTTAACTTCTCTATGCCTCAGTTACCTCATCTGTAAAATTGGGGTTTAAGACTGTGAGCCCCCCGTGGGACAACCTGATCACCTTGTAACCTCCCCAGCACTTAGAACAGTACTTTGCACATAGTAAGCACTTAATAAATGTCATCATCGTCATCATTGTCATTATTATTACAGTGATGGGGAAAACAAAGGGAAGACAGCATATGAGTGGGAAAATAAAGAGTTCTGTTTTGGACACGCTCCATTTAAGGTATTGCTGGGACATCCAGTACTGATATCAAGAAGGCAGGAGGAAATGCAGCACTGAAAAGGAGAGGTTAGGCCCGAGATGTGGTTTTGGGATCACCTGTATACTGATGGTAATTGAAGCCATGGGTTTGAATGAGATTTACAAGGGAGTGAGTGTAAATGGAGAGTAGAAGAGAACCCAGAACTCATGCTGGAGGAATCTCCACTGTCAAAAGGTGGGGGGTAAAGGAGGAGCCTGCAAGAGGGACTGAGAAAGAGAGGTCTGAGACATAGGTGGAAAACCAAGAGAGGACAGCGTCAGTGAAACCAAGGTTGGATAAAGTTTCAAGAAGAATGGTGTAATCCACAGTGTCAGAGGCAGTTGAGAAGCCTAGAAGGATTAGGGTGGAGTAAAGGCATTCAGATCTGCCAAGAAGGTCTGCTTCTGAGGAGTGAAGGAAGCAGAAATCAGTGTGGTTTCCAGGGTCACCAATGCTGACTAACCAGATCTACTGTTGTAGGTCATAATAAACTGGTTATGTTACACTAAACTGGCTATGGTAACAACAAGGATTGGGATGGATAACTAGGGGCTACTGCCAGGCCTCAGAAGCAGCGTGGCTTAGTGGAAACGGTACAGACTTGGGAGCCAGAGGACATCAGTTCTAATCCTGGCTCCGCCACTTGTCTGCTGCATGACTTTGGGCAAGTTACTTTTTGTTGTCTGTCTCCCCTTTGTAGACTGTGAGCCCGCTGTTGGGTAGGGACCGTCTCTACATGTTGCCAACTTGTACTTCCCAAGTGCTTAGTACAGTGCTCTGCACACAGTAAGCGCTCAATAAATACGATTGAATGAATGAATGGAAGTAACTTAACTTCTCTGTGCCTCAGTTACCTCATCTGTAAAATGGGGATTAAGACCGTGAGCCCCATGTGGTACAACCTGATTACTTTGTAACTACCCCAGCACAACCCTACCTACCCAACCCCAACAGTGCTTGGCACATAGTAAGTGCTTAACAAGTACCATTGTTATTATTATTGTTTATTATTATTATTATTATTATTATTATGGTATTTGTTAAGCTCAATCACTTATCTTCTCTATGCCTCAGTTACGTCATCTGTAAAATGGCGATGAAAACTGTGAGCCCCACATGGGACAACCTGCTCACCTTTTAATAAAAATAATAATGACATTTATTAAGCATTTACTATGTGCCAAGCACTGGTCTAAGCGCTGGGGTAGATACAAGGTAAACACGTTGTCCCACGTGGGGCTCACAGTCTTCATCCCCCTTCTACAGATGAGTTAACTGAGGCATAGAGAAGTGAAGTGACTTGCCCAAAGTGACAAGTGGCAGCGCTGGGATTTGAACCCATGACCTCTGACTCCCAAGCCCGGGCTCTTTCCACTGAGCCACGCTGCTTCTCAATAATAATTGTGATATTTGTTAAGGGCTCAATATATGCCAGTGCTGGGGTGGATACAAGCAAATTGGGTTAGACACAGTCCCTGTCCTGCATGGGGCTCACAATCTCAAACCCCTTTTACAGATAAGGTAACTGAGGCCCAGAGAAGTGAAGTGACTTGCCCAAGGTTACACAACAGAAAAACAGCAGAGCTCGGATTAGAACCCATGACCTTCTGACTCCCAGGCCCAAGCTCTCTCCACTATGCTGTGCTAAAATAAATAATAATGGTATTTGTTAAGCACGTACTATGTGCAAAGCACTGTTCAAAGTGCTGGGGAGGATACTGGCTGTGGCTGGCTGTGGCTGTGAAGTCAGAGGTCATGGGTTCAAATCTCCACTCTGCCAATTGTCAACTGTGCGACTTTAGGCAAGGTACTTAACTTCTCTGTGCCTCAGTTACCTCATCTGTAAAATGGGGATTAAGACTGTGAGCCCCCCAGGGGACAACCTGATCACCTTGTAGCACTGGCTGTGAAGTCAGAGGTCATGGGTTCAAATCTCCGCTCTGCCAATTGTCAGCTGTGTGACTTTGGGCAAGTCACTTAACTTCTCTGGGCCTCAGTTACCTCATCTGTAAAATGGGGATTAAGACTGTGAGCCCCCCAGGGGACAGCCTGATCACCTTGTAACCTCCCTAGCACTTAGAACAGTGCTTGGCACATAGTAAATGCTTAATAAATGCCATTGTTATTATTATTACAAGATGATTGGGTTGTCCCACTTGGGGCTCACAGTTATCATCCCCATTTTACAGATGAGGTAACTGAGGCATAGAGAAGATAAGTGACTTGCCCAAAGTCACACAGCTGACAGTTGGCAGTGTCGGGATTTGAACCCATGACCTCTGACTCCCAAGCCCAGGCTCTTTCCATTGACCCACGCTGCTCAGGCTGATGAAGTAGGGGCCCTGCTGGCCATCCAATCTATGTCAGCCTTTCCTGGAGTTGGCAATGAATAACAGCCTCTGGCATGGCCAGTCAGAAGCAGCATGGCTCAGTGGAAAGAGCACGGGCTTGGGAGTCAGAGGGCATGGGTTCTAATCCCGGCTCTGCCCCTTATATAATAATAATAATAATAATAATAATAATAATGGCATTTATTAAGTGCTTACTATGTGCAGAACACTGTTCTAAGCACTGGGGAATTTACAAGGTGATTAGGTTGTCCCATGTGGGGCTCACAGTCTTAATCCCCATTTTGCAGATGAGGTAACTGAGGCCCAGAGAAGTGAAGCGACTTGCCCAAAGTCACACAGCTGACGAGTGACGGAGTCGGGATTTGAACCCATGACCTCTGACTCCAAAGCCCGCAAGTACACTTAACTTCTCTGAGCCTCAGTTACCTCAACTGTAAAATGGGGATTAAGACTGTGAGCCCCACGTGGGACAACATGATCACCTTGTATCCCCCCAGTGCTTAGAACAGTGCTTTGCACATAGTAAGCGCTTAACAAATGCTATTATTTTTATTATTATTATCCTCAGCGGGACCTCACAGAAGTGGTGGTGAGGGTGAAATTAGTGGTGTTTTTGAGAAAGACAAGGAAGATGTGTAGGAGAAGGCTTCTGACCTGAGGCAGCAGCCATTGCTGCAGTTTCCCCCATCATCACTGTGAGCCCACTCTTGGGTAGGGACTGTCTCTATATGTTGCCAACTTGTACTTCCCAAGCGCTTAGTACAGTGCTTTGCACACAGTAAGTGCTCAATAAATACGATTGATTGATTTATTGATCACTGGGGTATCCACTCCTACAACCCCATCCAAAAGCAGGACAACTAATGGGCTCCATTTTAAATCATTCAGCTGATAGGATTAAAACTTGTGACTCATCCATGCACACAACTTCCAGTAAGCAAGACTCCACACATCTGCCATTGAGTGGGGAGAGCAAGGCTGTGCCCTGACTGGCCCTCACTCCTTTCTCCAATTAACATTATGTGGAGGAGGGGAAGAGGAAAGGGGGTTCATTCATTCATTCATTCAATTGTATTTATTGAGCACTTACTGTTTGCAGAGCACTGTACTAAGCGCTTGGGAAGTACAAGTTGGCAACATAGAGAGACAGTCCCTACCCAACAGTGGGCCACAGTCTAGAAGGGGGAGACAGAGAATAAAACAAAACATATTAACAAAATACAATAAAAATACATGCATACAGGGGTTGTGGGGAAGGAAACACTGGGGACTCAGCTTGGAATTTTCTGGGATGACAACAGGCGGCCGCACAAGTGGTAAGGGTGGATATCTGGGCAATTCTACCTCTGGATGATTTTGATTAGAGGGATTTGATTTGAATTGAGTGCAAAGTTTGCATCCTTTATACCCACTGTGTTCCCCCTGCCCTGTCTTTGGGGGTCCCAGACAAGGCTACCTGCCCCAGGCTTTACACCCTCCTAGGAATGGACCCATGCTTACCATATCAAGAGACTAATTGTTTCTAGTTTATGCAAAATTTAGCTGTGGTATTCTGGGGTTTCTTTTTCTGACTTCCATCTCATGTGTGTATCTACTCCCGTCACCTCCCAGGAAAAAAATTAATAAATAAATAAAAAACAAGCTCTTTTTAAAGCGATTTAAAGGATTTTTTTTTTCAAGCACTTGTGTTCTCCGCATTCTGGTAGGTGATCTTATTTACCAACCTCAAATTTCATATTTGAGGAAACACCGTACACAATATACCTCAATTTAATTTACTTTGTAGTGCTGATTCAGTATTGTTCTGGCAGAGGTATCTCAGACCGTATTTTATTACCTGCTTAATAGAATTTTGGAGGAAGACTTAGGGCGATGCTAAATGTAGCCCTTGATCATTTTGCCTTACATCAAGGAGGAGGGTTCTGTCAGTTGCTAGCCACTCTCAACACTAATTCAATTTGCTCATGTAAAAAATAAACACCTACTGGGGTTATTTTTGGTTGTTATGTGTTGATTATTTCCCCCACACGGTTATCATGCAAAAACTGTTTATTTAAGCTTTTTGTGGGTGACAGGAGATTTTGTGGTATTCCGGTATTATTAGCATGAAAGTAGTATGTAATATAGGGTTTTCCAAGTGCTTTCCTCATATCTATCCTGTGAAAAGAGGGGTGTTATTGTCTGCATATGGCAGTGAAAATAAACAAGGACTGAGAGGTTGGGGAAACTATTTCAGTCACCCAATCGAGGCTTAGTAGAGTCAGGACTCTGAATAATTATACCCTAGTTTTTAGTTCGGTAAAATTGCCTCAGTCTCCTTAGGTGTTTAAATTGTTTGGCAAAATAATAATCCTAAAGCTTCCTTGAAGTTTCTGTAAATCACTTGGCCATGCAAATCTGGACTGGAAATTGAACAGAAAACCATTCCAATTCCTCTATGCAAAGTGTAGAACCCTGAAAGTCTTGCCGTTGTAGAACAGACCCTTTTTTGCAGTGATAGAGCTTTCCAGGTGAAAAAATGGAGAGCTGAAATTTGCATTCTGCCAGAAGTCATTCTTCCCTAGTAATTGTTTGGTTTCCCTAGGGTTGCCTGGGGCATAAGTGTCTGAAACAGGACTGTAGTGATGATTTCCTTGTATTTACAACACCTTGGCCCTTTGCAGTTCAGCAGAGCAGTACTTTTAAACCCATCACAATGGGGTAGTATCAGCCTCAACATTTCATATGCTTTATAAGCAGTGTAATCCCATGTTCACTCAGTTTAGAATTCTGCTTCTAACAGTGGCAACGGGATCTGTGTGATGATTACCCTCATTATTAGTGTTGGTATTTACTAAGCGTCACTATGCACTTCCATCTGTGACCTTTGGACATTTGATATTTGCCCCATGCCCAACCCCACAGCATTTATGTATATATCTTTAAATAATCTATTTTAAATTAACTATTTATTCATATTAATGTCCAACTTCCCCTCTAGACTTTAAACTCTTTATGGGCAGGGAACGTGTCTGCTAATTGTATTGTATTATTCTCTCCCAAATCTTAATCTGGGGATTAAGACCTTGAGCCCCACGTGGGACAACCTGATCACCCTGTATCCTCCCCAGCGCTTAGAACAGTGCTTTGCACGTAGTAAGCGCTTAATAAATGCCAATTATTATTATTATTATTATTATTATTATTATTATTATTATTATTATTATTATGCCCTTAGTAGAGTGCTCTGCACTTGGTAAGTGCTCAATAAATACATTTGATTGACTGATTAATAAGCACACATTGTATTCCAAGTACTGCACATAGAGAAGCAGCGAGGATCAATGGAAAGAGCCCGGGCTTTGGCATCAGAGGTCATGGGTTCAAATTCTGACTCCACTTGTCAGCTGTGTGACTTTGGGCAAGTCACTTAACGTCTCTGGGCCTCAGTTCCCTCATCTGTAAAATGGGGATTAAGACTGTGAGCCCCCTGTGGGACAACTTGATCACCTTGAAACCTCCCCAGCGCTTAGAACAGTGCTTGCACATAGTAAGCGCTTAATAAATGCCATCATCATCATTATTATTATTATTACTGTACTAAATGCTGGGGAAAGAAAATATATAGGTGAGATTTAGACACAGCATGGCTTAGTGGATAAAGCACAGGCCTGAGAGTCAGAAGGCCATGATTTCTAATCCTGACTTTTCCACATGTCTGCTGTGTGACTTTGGGCAAGTCGCTTGACTTTTCTGGGCCACAGTTCCCTCATCTGTAAAATGGGGATGAATAGTGTGCACCCAGGGACAGGTTAATCCAATCTGATTAACTTGAATCTACCTCAGTGCTTAGAATACTGTTTGGCACATAGTAAGCACTTAACAAGTACCATAAAATAATGATAATACTAATAATTCTGTCTCTTAGCTCACAATCAAATCCCCATCCCCTCCACCCTACCTCCTTCCCCTCCCCACAACACTTGTATATATTTGTACAGATTTATTGCTCTATTTCTTTTACTTGTACATATTTACTATTCTATTTGTACTGTGGCTCAGTGGAAAGAGCCCGGGCTTTGGAGTCAGAGATCATGGGTTCAAATTCCGACTCTGCCAATTGTCAGCTGTGTGACTTTGGGCAAGTCACTTAACTTCTCTGTGCCTCAGTTACCTCATCTGGAAAATGGGGATGAAAACTATGAGCCCCCCATGGGACAACCTGATCACCTTGTAACCTTCCCAGCGCTTAGAACAGTGCTTTGCACATAGTAAGCGCTTAATAAATGCCATTATTATTCACTAGAAGCAGCATGGCTCAGTGGAAAGAGAATGGGCTTTGGAGTGAAAGTAGGGACTGTCTCTGTATGTTGCCAACTTGTACTTCCCAAGTGCTTAGTACAGTACTCTGCACACAGTAAGTTCTCAATAAATACAATTGAATGAATTGAACGAATGAATCTGTAAAACAGGGATTAAGCACATACTCTCCCTGCCTCTTAGACTGTGAGCCCTGTGTTGGACAGGGACTGTAATACGATTATTTTAATTTACTTCAGACTTGGCATATAGTAGCACTTGACAAAAAAAACCTTTATTGTTATTATTATGACACATATTCACATAAGAAGTAAGCAGACTACAGCTTCAGTTCTTACTAGAATCTGATTTAGTTAACATCTGACAGTGGTTCACTATAACCAGAGGCAGAAAGGAACTCACTGCTGAGGGCCTTCCCTGATGAAAGAACAGACAAAGGGAGTCAACCCTATATTCTTTCTCTTGGAAAATTATCCATTTCAGATATAAATCTCTCTTTCCTTTAGTGCCCTGACACTTGGACTTAGAGGCCTTTAGTTCACTGACACTTGGACTTGAGTCCAGTCATTAAACACTAATTAGATTTGTGCCTTGTTCTCCTAGTAGTTCAAGTTTTAATAAATTGTGCCCCTTTCCTTCTTTGTCTTTTTCTTGGAATCCCAGACAGGGTCATCACCTTCTCATCTCTGTGGCTTGAACTTTCTGTCTGGGTGTGTTCAAGCCACAGGCAAGGCAATTTAATGGAAGCTTAAAACAGTCAGGGCACCTGAGGTAATGGGTACATTCCTTATAGAAAAAGTCCAATGTATTACGCTGGTTATGTGCATTTGTTTCCAACTCAACCTTTAGAACAGGATCTATTGTAATTTCCCTAGCATGGTTTGGCCTCTGAATCCAATTAATTTAGAAAATATTTCTAAATTTATTGCTTTCAGGTATTGTCTTATTCTTTCACTCCAAGATATCATTGTGCTTCAAACAATATAGGCTGCTGATTACCATTAACGTGCCCTGTTAATTTGAGCGAAACTGCATCCCCTTTGGATATTCATTCATTCATTCATTCAGTTGGATTTATTGAGCGCTTACTATGTGCAGAGCACTGTACTAAGTGCTTGGAAAGTACAAATCCGATATGAGAGTGAAATTTATGATTCACACCTTAGTTGCGATTATCTCCACTAGGGTCATATTAAAAGAAGGTAAGATAATGGTTCCTTTAACAGCACTTATTTGTTTACTTGACTTAAGGTTTCATTTCATGCTCTCTTCTCTTCTCACTTTTCATTTTTTTTTTAAAAGCAATGTGTAGATAGGCTGTCAAAGCCTCAAAGGCCAACGATTCTAGCTGTGGAGGGGATATATAAAATCTTATCTCAGTAAGTTTGAGAGAGCCGTTGTGGCCTGCCTGCCTCTTCTTCACATCCAGGTGACCACTATTCTCCCCATCTTCAAAGCCCTCCAGGAATAATGTCTCATCTCCCACCTCATTTCCCCTTATTTCACTTGGGCACTTGAATCCTCAACCACTTAGAAACGCACCCCTTTCCCTTCCATGGCACGGTGGATAAAGCACGGACCTGAGCGTCAGAAGGTCATGGGTTCTAATCCCGGCTCCGACACTTGTCTACCGTGTGACCTTAACAATAATAATAATAATTTTGGCATTTGTTATGCGTTTATTATGTGCCAAGCACTGTTCTATGCGCTGGGGGAGATATGAGGTAATCAGGTTGTCCCACATGGGGCTCACAGTCTTCATCCCCATTTTACAGATGAGGGAACTGAGGCACAGAGAAGTTAAGTGATTTGCCCAAAGTCACATAGCTGATAAGTGATAGAGCCGGAATTAGAACCCACGACCTCTGACTCCAAAGACCACGCTCTTTCCACTGAGCCATGCCGCTTCACTTTGTACCTCAGTTACCTCATCTGTAAAATGGGGATTAAGAATGTGAGTCCCACGTGGACAGGGACTGGCTAACCTGGTTGCTTGTGTCCACCCCAGCACTTAATACAGGTGTGGCACATAGTAAGCACTTAGCAAATACCATTATTATTATGTACATGTATTTAAACTCAGTGGTTTCCTTCTATGGGTAATGTTCATTTAGTGTCTATCTCCCTTGCTACACCATAAGCTTCTTGATGGCACAGATCTTGTCTACTTATTCTTTTGTACGCTCCCTAGTACAGTGTGCTACACAGAGTGAGCACTCAGTAACAAGTATTAGCTGATTTATTTTTCCAGACAGTCCTGGATCCACTGGAGCATGGAGTTCAGTGATCTAAATTAGTTTATCAAATTAAAACAAGGAACAAAAGCAGGGGAAGTGAGTCCCATCAGTGCCTCACATTCTCAATTTGGAGGGATCATTTGCAGCGTGGCTCAGTGGAAAGAGCATGGGCTTAGGAGTCAGAGGTCATGGGTTCTAATCCCAGCTCCGCCACTTGTCTGCTGTGTGACCTTGGGCAAGTCACTTAACTTCTCTGAGCCTCAGGTACCTCATCTGCAAAATGGGGATGAAGACTGTGAGCCCCAAGTAGGACAACCTGATCACCTTGTATCGCCCCCAGCACTGAAAGCAGTGCTTTGCACATAGTAAGCACTTAACAAATGCCATTATTATTATTATTTGGATCCAAAAATTAGTGACTCCACATTCTATTTCAGGTCATCAAGTGGCATTAATAGTGACCATTTGCAAATGACCCTCTTGGGATCAAAATTCAGTGCTTAGAACAGTGCTTTGTACATAGTAAGTGCTTAATAAATGCCATTATTATTATTATCCCACCTTCCTGTTGGAATATTACATCTCATCTCATCTCATTTAATTACACTGAGGAGATCATTCAGTCTCAGCCTAGATTTTTTTTCCCTCAACTTTGATCAATGGCACAGGGACATCTGGAGTGGTACACAAAAGTAGTCAGATATTGTGCAACTGAAACAAGGCAAATACAGTCTTGGATCACTTTAGGAGAGCAAATCCCCTCTGGGCTTGGACACATTGAGACAGGTAATAATGAGTGTTGACATAGTCTGTTCTCCTGAGCAACCTCATCTCCATTAAAACCCCTTAGTCTTTCAGATTGCATTCTGTGGCTGTGTGTATGTTTGTGTGTGTAGAGAAAGAGACAGAGAGAAAGAGAGAAAGGGGGAATATATTTTAAGGACTGAAATTTTCCAAAACCTAACTTTCTAAATGATGATGGCATTTGTTGATGATGATTGCATTTGTTATGTGCTTACCATGTGCCAAGCACTGTTCTTCGCCCTGGGGAGGATACAAGGTGATCAAGTTGTCCCACGTGGGGCTCACAGCCTTAATCCCGTTTTTACAGATGAGGTAACTGAGGCACAGAGAAGTTAAGCGACTTTCCCAAAGTCACAGAGCTAAGTGGCAGAGTCGGGATTAGAAACCATAACCTCTGATTCCCAAGCCCATGCTCTTTCCACTGAGCCACGGTGCTTCTCAGTGAGCTTAACCACATACAGAAAAGTATTCTGTAGGGCAAACAACACCCACAACTGATACAAAAACATGACATCTACCCTAGTTTCCTTTATCCTTTGGCTGCTTACCATTATATCAGTATTCACAATCGTGTCTGCTCTGGAGTAGCAATAGACAATTTACCAGAGAACTCCCATTATTATTCTAACTAGATCAAGATGCAAATAAGTTGACTCAGAACCTTGGGGGTTATTGGTTATTGATGCTATCAGAGCTAACTGGAAAAAACAAATCAAAACAGGAGCCCTGTTCTAGATGGACATAAAGTGGGAAGATATTAGACTATCAGGTGGCAAGAGCACAGGCTTAGGAGTGAGAGGTTGTGGGTTCTAATTCTGACTCTGACACTTGTCTGTTGTGTGACCTTCCATGTCACTTAACTTCTCTGTGCCTCAGTTACCTCATCTGTAAAATGGGGATTAAGAATGTGAGCCCTATGTGGGACAGGGTCTGTGTCCATCCTGATTAGCTTGCAAGTGCTTAGTACAGTGCTCTGCATACAGTAAGCGCTCAATGAATACGAATGATGATCTACCCCCGTGCTTAGTACAGTGCCTGGCATATAGTTAGTGTTTAAGAAATCACTTAAAAAAAAAGGACCTGAGGATTTAGTGGGTTTGAATCTTAGGGCATATATCACTCAGAAAAGTGGGAAAGTAGTGTGGGAAGAGAGATTCTCCCTGCATGGAACTCCTTTCCCGTTCAAACTCATTAAACCACATCCCTGTAAACAACCATTAAGATACTCATAAATCTCTAAAGTGTAGCGATCCAATTAAAACCTTCTCTACCCTTACAATTCATGTATTTTTCTCATTAATATCATACTCCGCATTTGCAAGACTTTAAAAAAAATTTGAGTAATTCTCTTCTATAAAGTTTGTGTCTCAGGAAACATATGTTTTAACAAAACCTCTCTTTGTGATGTATGACCTTTTTGTATGATGATATTTTCTTAAAAATTTTTTGATTATTTGAAGAATAAAAGGCAAGAAAAATGATGAGACATATTGGTTCCAATTTTTCACAAAGGATAGCACTGACAGCCTAAATGCCAAAAAAAAGGAGACGTGAAACTAAATACACATGAAAAGCAATAGGATGTTCCTTTCATATTCTACTGGACTTTTTCTTAATTCATTCTTGAAGACAGAAGTGCTTTAAAAAGCCCAATCGATTTAAAAATCCACTTAAAGGAATTTGAATCCCCTGCTCTCTTACGCATAGCAAAACGCAAACCCTTTTCTTTTTATCACACATAAATAAATCTTCCCCTCACAGTGGCTCTGAACACAAATTTCCATCTCTTATAGTCCATTTAATATCATACTCTTTCCAAAGCCCCAGTTATGGCAGAGGTATACCTTTCTATTAGGAAGATCCTGTGGTCTAAAATATGCATTCGGCACTTTACTGTATTTGTGAGCAAGGGACATTTGGAAAAGGAGCCAGATTAACATTACTGATAAGAATGAATTGACTAACATACACAGATGCTTACGTGAACGTGGGCAAAATGATTCATTTCCCAGGTATGAATTTAGTCAAACTTTCACTTACTATGGACTTACCTGGCCCTGAAAAATACATGTTAAACAATCTAGTTATTTCCCATTTGTTCTTGGGTATTCTCCCTGTTGTCTAGAAGGTTCAAAGGTAGGAAAGAAAATAGGAATATTCTGTTCGTTACAAGCTTATTTGTTTCCTCCCATTGTTAAGAGCCGATACTGTTCTCCAGCAATCCACAGTTAGGTGGTATTCATTTTTTATGCTTAAAATGTTTTCTATAAAGCATTTCATCTACCCAACTGGTTCAAGTCACTTCAGGGCCCCATTTTTGGGTGTTTGACTGCTAACCAATCAATGCATATCCCGTGTTTAATGGAGTTGTGTTGCAATGAGGATGTTATCCACACTGGCAAGCTGCCAGCCTTCTTCTATGCCATTTTAATAGTAAGTATGTCTCCGAATGATGAGGAAACTACTCCAGAAGCAAGATGTGGAGCCTGTGGCAAGTGCTCTAGTCTGTAAACTCTGTAAGTAAATAATTTTGCAGATTAGGTAACTGAGGTACAGAGAAGTTAAGTGACTTACCCAAGGTCACACAGCAGACAAGGCAAGCAGTGTCGACTAGTGGATAGCCCACTGCTGGGTAGGGACTGTCTCTATATGTTGCCGACTTGTACTTCCCAAGAGCTTAGTACAGTGCTCTGCACACGGTAAGCGCTCAATAAATACAATTGATTGATTGACTGATTGATAGAGCATAGACATAAGAGCCAGAAGACCTGGGTGTTAATCCTGGCTCCACCACTGGTCTTATTTTTGACCTTGGACAAGCCACTTAACTTTTTTGTGCCTCAATTTCCTCAACTGCATAATGAAGGTTAAATACCTATTTCTCCCTCCTACTTAGAGAGTGAGACGCATGTGGGGCAGGGTCTGTATCCAGCCTTCTTAATTTGTATCTTCTCCAGCACTTAGAATAATGCTTGAAATATAGCAATCACTTAACAAACACCATAAAAAGAGTGGCAGAGTGGCAGAGTGAGAGGTCCCAGGTGCATGTTCAATCCACTTGAACTCTACCTGTCCCCCTCCCTTTATACATACTAGTAGAGTCAGTTTCCCTCCCTAGCTGTAATTTATTTTAATGCTTGTCTCCCCAGTTAGATTGGGTAGGGATCTAGTCTCTCTATTGTACTCTTCCAGGCATTTGCTACAGCATTTTGCATAAGTATCCTTGATTGGGAAGGATATGCACAAAAGAATCGATTGATTGATTTATTGAGCATCCAGGATGAGGCGCGGTTGGGAGATTAGCTTGAGAGGAGTGCAGTACGCAAGCTGAGGTGGAGTGAGAGAAGAGAGAGGCTAAGTAAAGAACATGACAACTGATGCAGAGAATAAGCCCAATCATTAGGACTGACTGCTAGATGTATAGAGAAATGGGTTGCCCTTGGAAGTTTTTTCCAAGGAGAGTGATGCATTCTTGGTGTTTTAGGGAAATTATCTGGCCAGCTGTTTAAAGAATAAAATGAAAAAGAGATAGACGGAATTCATTCATTCAATCGTATTTATTGAGTGCTTACTGTGTGCAGAGCACTGTACTAAGCGCTTGGGAAGTACAAGTCAGCAACGTACAGAGACGGTCCCTACACAACAACGGTCTCATAGTCTATAAGGGGGAGACAGACAACAAAACAAAACATGTAGACAGGTGTCAAAATCATCAGAATAAATGGAATTATAGCTATATGCACATCATTAACAAAATAAATAGAATAGTAAATATGTACAAGTAAAATAAATACAGTAATGAATCTGTACAAATATATGCAAGTGCTGAGGGGAGGGGAAGGAGGTAAGGCAGGAATGCAGGGAAACCAGGAGAGGAACCGTGTCCCATTTGATTATCTTTTATCTACCCACTACTTTGATACATGGTAAGCAGTCAATAAACCAAATTGCCTTCTACTAATCAATAATATTGTTTATGCTTTTCCACTGTGCCTGCAGTTTGGACACTTTAGCACAACAGCAGCACAACTGCAGGGACATCAATTGTGAATGGGTTCTACATTTAAAAATCTTCACAACGTGTTGCACCCCTTTCCACCTGCTTATTTGCTGCCCTCCATGGCCCAGCAGCAACACAACTGTAAGTGAGTGATGCTGCATAAATTACGATCACAGTAATCAATTCCTTTACATAGAGTCTCAGTCTTAGAGTCTCGGGGTCAAGGCTCGTCCATTGTTTTCAGCAGGAGACTCCATTAGCTTCATCTTTTTTTTTTCCTCAAACACATTAATGAGCTTATCTCAGCTTTAGTAATGAAACATAGCATCCCTGTTTTAGTGCCCGATCCGTGAATTACTTTGGATTACACCCAGGAGAGCAGAAATTAGCTGCATTAAAACATACCTCTTTCGATGTTATTATTTCAAAGACGTTGGTTTAAGGAGATGATAAGCATTCTGGCCCTGGTTCTGGTAATGCCATATAGTTTTAGTGACTGCCGCCACTTGGGCAAGTGAAGGTTTTCACAGATGTTTCAAGGGTACAAGAGAAAAATTAAAGGTTGACTTACTGGTATTCTAGGGGCTACAGTATGCTAAAGAGAAGGGGATTGCATGAGTGTTCTTTTTAGACTGACCAAAACTATGTTGGATTTTCTGCTATAATAAGTGTTTGGGTTGGTGGGGTGCTCAGAAAATGGAGGTGCACTGAACAGGAAAGTTGTGTGCAAGAATTCTCTGATTCTAACTGAAAGCAGTGTCTTCTGTCCTTACACATAAGGGCACAGCTAAGCCACTTCTGACTTTACACTAAGGTAGTCCTTTTCAACAAGCATTAGCTTGTCCTTTAAAAAAAAAATCAGAGTAAGAAATGTTGTGCTTAATTCACACCATGGCTAATCAGTCTAAGGGTATTTAGAGGACATCAGTTTACATATCGAACTGTTGTTTCAATCAATCATGCATTTTCTGGGCCTGTCCTTTTCTTTAATATCTAACAATTAAAGACAAAAATGCTTGTTGAGTAGGAACGATCATACAACTATCCATAGACTAAAAAGACACTCAGAGGAAATCAGGATATATTTTATATTATTTGACATATGCATTTTTTCTGAACAGATATGAGAAAAATACGAAAATGAATTGCTGTAAAGCAAATGGTACTAACCACAGGAAAAAAAAATGATTGGGAGCACTTGTGATTAGGATTTTCAATCACACATTAAGCTTGTAATTAGAGTTGGGTTGTAAATTTGGAGAAGTATACTTGAAGTTACCTATCTGAGTATTTCTGGCTCTTCTCATAATAAAATACCCAGAAAAAGGGAAAGATTGACATTTTCCCATATGTACAATTATTTTCAGGATACTTCGATGAGTTTTCTATAGATGGATCATTCTCTAACTGATTCAGTGACCATCTTGAATGAAGAGGCAGAGAGAACCCAACTTCTTGAGAGTTAATCTCATCTCTATTAACTTTTATAGGCATTATTCTTATTAAAATTCCTGTGGTAGGAGGGGTCTCTTTTACAAATTTTTAAATCATCATCATCAATTGTATTTATTGAGCACTTACTATGTGCAGAGCACTGTACTAAGCACTTGGGAAGTACAAATTGGCAACATATAGAGACAGTCCCTACCCAACAGTGGGCTCACAGTCTAAAAGGGGGAGACAGAGAACAAAACCAAACATACTAACAAAATAAAATAAATAGAATAGATATGTACAAGTAAAATAAATAAATAGAGTAATAAGTATACAAATTTTTAAATGGTGTGCCTTTGGCATAAGCACATGTCACAGGATTTTGATTGAATCATTTCAGGTCTGTTTGAACTCACTAGCAGCTGGCCATCTAGATACAACATTGGCTCCAGGCATATGAGCTTCTAGTTTTATAAAGGACACATGCTTCCTCAAGTTTCCTCTTGTTCTCATGACCTGGAGTCCTACAGCTAGGACCGGAACAGCTGGAGTAGAGCTCCCATAGCTTTTCTCTTCTGCTTCCTGCCATCCTCTGCTGTTCCTATCTCACAGGTCTTGGAGAAGACTGAGCAGGAAGTCTGAAGTTCTAAAAATTCCCTCCTCCTTCCCCCATCACCTGTGGCATTTGCGTTCATATGTTTATATCCTATTCCTTTCTCCCGTTTAAAGTTTATTTTAGTGTTTATCTTTCCCATTAGATTCTAAGCTCCTTGACAGCAAGGATACTATCTCTATTTCACTTTCCCAAAACACTTTGTACACTGCGCTGTTAAGAGTAAGTACTTACTAGATACTGTCGATTAATTGTTTTTATGCCCAAAGAAGTCTGTCGCTGAACCTCTTTATTCAGACAACACACACACAGATTTCCACCCTCACTTCCACTTCACTCTCCAACCTCTCAGCCTTTGTGAGAAAGGCTTAAAAGAATTTGGAATTGGGTTGAGGAGAAATAGAGGACTTGGCAGCTAGTTCAGGGTAGATAGAATTAGTACAAAATATAAAGCTGCATTAGACAGTTCCATTCCCCAACTTTTCAAATTAGACCCTGATCTGGATGAGCCAACTAAGCAAAATAAAGCTCATGATTTTAGAAAGAGAAAAAAATACAATTATGAGTGTTCTTGACATAAGCTATTTTAGAAATAGGATCCATGAACTGTGATTCTCCAAATGGTTTGTTTTTAATCATTCTCTGCATGCTTTGTCGAATTAATAGATTTTTATTGTAAGCTCCTCATGGGCAGGGATCACTTCTAAATACCCTCTGTTGTATTATCCTTTCCCAAGCGCTTAGTAGCATGCTCTGCAAACAGCAAGCACTCAATAAATACCACCAGTTGATTGATTTAATAAATGCATTTTGTATTGTTAGCCTATTCTTTTTGGGAGAATGGTCAGAACCTAGCAGTTCTTAGATTACTTGATTTCAAATTAATGGATGGTAAGAATGTTGATACTGCAGAAGGTATTTTAAGGAACAAGAATGAATAGTAAGTGCTAAGATTATAGTACTTGGGAACACCACAAGTCTAGGTCTCTGTTGTATTGAAAAATATTCTCCACCTCAACAACAGTGATTAGCAATTTTCTTTAATAGCAGAACTGATTGTTAGTTCCCTAGGTATAATGGAATCATAGGAACTCACAGTTTGCCACTTCCGGCTTAACACCAAAGTAGTCCTTTTCAACAAGCATTAGCCTGTCCATTAAAAAAAATGAGAGTAAGAGATATTGCAATGTGTTAGGATAATATTATATAAAAACCAATCGAGGAAGAAAATGCTAATATAATACAGCATGGGTTACTCCAGTAGGAATATGCTTAATTTCAGCAGCTAATCTTAGAATCTGTTAATGAGCTGTTTGAATACTTGTATTTTTAAAGGCAGAATTTACCTTATGTATTTTTCTTATAATTAAAGAGGTTTCTGTAGGTAGGTGTGGTTATAATTAATAAAGTAATTTTTGAGTACTGAAATGAGCTGGTTTTTTGCAAAATAGAAAACAGAACCAAGTCCCTTCCAGTGAGGTTGTTAATAAAAATAAACAGTACCGTGGGTTAGATGTTAATCAGATTTCCTAGAAGAATGTCTCAATGTCCCCTTTTCATGAATCTATCGAGTCCAATTCTTTCCACCCTTATTTGAGGAATGAATCAAAATGATCTGGACTACAAGTCTCTGTTAGATTTTAGACAGTTCAGGAAGAGGGAGTCCATCACTTCTCCTGCTTACTCATTTTATCATTTAAGAATCCTCAGGGACACAAAGTTCTAAAATAAAGTCCACTTAAATTCAGTTTATATCTTTTTTTGGTCTTCATTGAAGAAGGTACCACTATCATGATCCTTCCTTATATTTGCATTTCATAGCTCCTCAATATTTTGTTAGTTGGATCAGCCTCAGTTTAACTAAGCCTCAGTTTCTCTAACCTGTATATGCTTTCTCTGATTTCTTAAATATTACAACCACACAGATGAAACATGGGACAGTGTACTGAGCTGTGATGCCACTTGATGGTTCGAGTGATTGACTAAGCAATAAAGTTACCATTTTTTATTGTATTTGTTAAATATTTACTGTGTGCCAGGTACTGTTCTAAGCATTGGGGTAGATACAAGGAAATGAGATTATACACCGTCCATGTTCCACTTGGGGCTCACAGTTTTAACCTCCATTTTAGAAACGGGGGAACTGATGCACAGAGAAGTGAAGCGACTTGACCAAGGTCACACAGCAGACAAGTTGCAGAGCCAGGACTAGAACCCATGTCCTCCTGACTCCCAGCCTGTGCTCTGAGGCAGTACCTTATTAATTTACCAGTTGGAGAATGTCTCAGGGAGCAAAACCTATAGTATTTTGCTTCCTCACATATAGAAGCCTGTTCAGAGAGATCTCATTTTCTGGGATTCAGTGATTCATTGCTCCACATGCAAGATTCAGGTCTGCTATCACCCAGGATATCTGAGCCATGCAAGAGAGTTGTGTAAGTTGTAAGGTAAAAAAACTTCAAATTGTAAATCTATCAGCTGACGCTAACCTTTACAAACCTAGCTGCTCCATATTGTTACCATTAAGGAAGAAAATTTTTTTTTTTATAATTTGGGCTAGATCTGATTTTAAGTGCCTTCTTCCCTCCTGGCATCAGGCAAATCAAAAAATTTATCCATTTGTTTTCTCTCCATCCTTCAGCCTTGGGGAGTAGTGATTATCAGAGAGGAGAAAAGACAGCTTGGCAGACTAGTCTGAAGATACTCTGCCTAATATAGATTTCTGATGCTTGGTATTTATAGTCCAATCGACTGAGCTATTCTGATTTGAACCAAAAAGCTAATTAGTTCCATACTAGGACTTGGATATACTGGCAAAACTACTTTCCAGTATAAGAATAGTATGGCACAGTTGGAGGAGAGGCAGCTTTTCACGGTTGTGCTGAGTTCCCATATGTCTTTCCCTAGTATTTTTCCAGGGTGTTAGAAACCTCACAACGAAAGGAAAAACTAGGGATAATAGTTGGCGTGTCCCAGTTTAAATTCTTTTTCATAGCTTGCCTCTGACTAGAAGAACAATTTCAAATGTTCCCTGATGCTGAAAGATGAATGCTGAAAATAATCCAATGTTGAAAAGGTCAATGGATTATCCATTAAGCAACCAAAGCTCAATATGCCTCAATTTGTCTAATCCTTGATTTATTGTCTTGGATGAACAGGCCAAGATTTGTCCATTTTCCCCTGGCATTAATGGCATTTTCTTGCCTGTTCCTTATAGTTAGCTTATTCCAGGCTCAGGGCTACTCAAATCATCTTATTGGTTGATTAGGAGTCTTTTAAAATGATGTTATATCAAAACCAAATTCAGATCATTTGGATAATAAGGCCAGGGAACCCTCTGAAGGTTAAAGGAAAATGTCTCCGGGAAAACTAATCTGGTTAGCAGGGGAGTAAGGGCCATCTGTAGTGTGATCAGTCCAGGTGACAGCGATCCAGATTTTCATTTCAGCAGTACACTGGTGGAGAAATGACAAGGTTTTCTTAACCTCTTAGGGATGGTGTTGAGCCATTTTACATTGGTTAGGATAACTTGCTTCTTTTCTAATGCGCTAAACCTTATCTGACCACATACTACAGAAAAAAACACAATTGGGTTTCATGGGAATATAGGAATGACAGAGATTCAGTCTTTCCCCTCCTTTAGAAGATATTAAATTTTGCATAAGTCAGAATTTGTTGGACTTCACTTTTTTTTCCTGCAAACTGAGAAATGCCACAAAATTGTTAGCTTTGCTTGGTAAATAAGAACTTGAAATGGTAAATAATGATCTAAACTTTCTGGTCACTTCAATTTTTTTTTTCCCTGATCTAAGTTTCTGAAACTTCCTGTGTAGATGCAGCTATAGTCTTTCTAAAAGGAAAATTTCTGGTAAATAACTCCTACAGTTATTCATTAGTAGTAATTACTAATAGTACTAATTGTAGTATCAGCATTTATTTAACACCCAAGCAGTGAGAAAAAGCGTGGCCTAGTGGATGGGCCTGTGAGTCTGAGGGATCTGGGTTCTAATCCAGGTTCCACGACATATCTGTTGTGGGACCTTGGGCAAGTCACTTAACTTCTCTGTGCCTCAGTTCCCTCATCTGTAAAATGGAGATCAAGAGTGTGAACCCCACTTGAGACAGGGACTGTGTCCAACCTGATTAATTTGTATCTACCCCAGTACCTAGGACAGTGCTTGGCACATAGTAAGTGCTTAACAATACCATAATAATTATTATTATTATTATTATGAGACACTTGGAAAGTACAGAATGCTTAAGTGATATGTTCCTTGCTGAGAAATAATTTACACCTAAACTGGGAAGACAAATGTAAAAAGAGTTGCCAATTACAGCTAGGAAGGAGCCATGCACTACTCCCTTTCCATTTTCTCCTCTGTTGGAATAGGAGAAAAATGTGGATGCCTAATTACTTTTCTGTTGTGAGTTGTTTGCCCAGGCTGTTCTCTGCAGAGTTTTGGACAAGAGCACACTTTACTTGGGCAATTGCTCCAAGAGGGAAAGTTGGTTGCTATTCCTGGCAATCAGCTCAAGCCACGATTATTCAAAGTTGGTTTCCACCATCTCAGCAGATTCTGATTTGAGTTTTTCTACAAATTGGCCATGTGTCCTTGAACAAATAACTCAGGATGAGTCTATACTAGGTGACTATCTCATTTCATTCATGATTGGTCTGCAGTCTTTAAATTAGAGAGCATGTTGTTTGTATAAGTCATCTCAGTTAACATAAGCACTCCAAATGAGATTCCAGCTGACACCTGTTGTTTGTCAGATCCTCAGGGTGACACAGAGTACCTTGCATTGGGGTCTGAGGACAGAAGAAGAGAGGCCTGAGAGCAGAAAATGCCCTCATTCCTGCCCACCATAATCATAACAAAGTCAACTTGGCCTTCAAATGAGACTGAAGAAGGAGTGTGTATGCTGGCCTGTGCTGTGTTTATGGCAGTTTGTGTTTGTGGCAGGGTTGTTGGGGAGGGATTGGTCAGGGGGCTCTCTCCAATATAGAATATTGCTCCACTCTCCAAAGCTTTGGAGGGAAGAATTAAACTCAACAGTAGTGTAATCCCAAATATGAGTTGAATTCTTCATCTTGAACTGTAGTGAAGAGAACCAGAAGACAAGGTAGAAATATCATTGATTAACAGAGCCTACATCAATCATTGATATTTCACCCCACATCTTAATTAAAAGGAAATGTCTTTGTATTTGAATTTTTGTAAGTGTGTTTCTATTCCAGATAAGACATTTATTTTACAAAGACAGCAAGGTATTTGTTGACTACTGGAAACCCCTATCCATGAATCTGGAGATTTTAATTAGTCAAGATCCATCTTGCCGAGGGCTGAAGTATGGTATAGATTTGTGGAGGAGGAATTCAGGGACCAGAGAGAGAGATCCAACTATTGAAAATTGATTACAAAACCCAGTCTGAGGAAGCTTGAGGTAGCCTGGCTTTCGTTGATCAGACTCTTCTGGAATTCTGCTGACTTCCTCGCTGAGCTCCCCAATGTTCTCTCTCTGGGGCTCCTTCCTTTCGCAGGTCTCTTTACTCCTTTCCCATCACCATCACTGCCCAGAATTTTATAGGGTTACAGCATTAGTAATGTCAAATGGGCCCAGGATAAATCATTTTGGGATTTATAGGATTTTCTACAGCAGGGGGACAGCTGGAACAATTCTTCTCAAGGTCTGGGGATAGCATAGTCATTGCTGAACCCATCTGCCTGCTTAAGAGACTTTCCAAAAACAGAGGACATAGGATAAATGATATCTGTTTCCAAGGAGAGAGTACTTTTAAAGAAAGGATATTCCAGTCTTATGGAATCTGTCTTATGATTGTTTAGATAAAGAAACAGAATTTAACTAACTGGAGCAAGGAGTGGAACAGAGTAATGAAAACCGGTATTAATCAAATTTTGTCAGTCATAGTTGACAGCTCCAGTTAGTCAAGATATTATCCCCAACTGTCCATAGAAACATTTAACATGTCACTGATAAGATCCTTGACAGAGATGTGGAAAGATGTTTTCAGACATTGGTATCAATTAGTGAGAATAAAATACTAGAAGTAGTAGAAGAGGAAAAATAGTAAAGATAAGACTCTTAACATCTACACTGCCTGAAATGCTTTGGAGCAGTAGTGGTAGAAAGAAAAATAAAGGAAGATAATTGGACGAAGAAAGAAATCTAGCTTATTCTTAGGTCCCTGCCTGAAGATGCAGGCAGTCATCTGTATAACAAATTAGATGCTGCTGATAAAGGTTTGAAATGATTTTGTGTTGCAGCAAATTTTTAGAAGGTTCCCCTATTAGTCACATCTCAAGGAATGACATCTTCCCTGTAGTAGCTGAACTCTCTCCCTTAAGATACTCTGAATAGAAAGGTGGTGATTTGTCAAAGCCTAACTTTGAAATATTTTTTTTAATGAAATTTAATGCTCTCTAGTCTCTTTGGAATATTTTAAGGGTATGTAAGGAGTAAGGATATTATGAGAAAAGGCTTGCCAAAAAAACTGGGTAAATATTGGAAGAAAAATGATCAAGCAAAACAATTTTTAACTATCTGAACTTATATGAGAAAAAACCCCTTATAAAAGTTGCTTATCTGTGAAGATGGACATTTCCATCATAAAATTCAACTTTAACAAAGTTAATGCATTTCAAACTTGTTCTGCCTTTGGACTTAATAAAACTGGAACAGTGAGTGATTGTGCAATTGGAACAGATTGGCTTGCATTTTAAGCCATGTCAGGTTTAATTTAGCAGAGATATTAATTTTGTTTTTTATGTTAATAGTTATGGAGGAACATTAATGTGTGCCCTCTGCCAGTTTTCCTGGGCACGTGCTCAACAGAGAAGCACAGCAAACTCTATGGAGATGCCAAGTCATCAAAGCTGCATACTTCTTGGCTTCCCTGGCTTTCGCTTGTCACTGTGTTCCTGTAAGCCTGAGTGGTTTGATTTCCTAAATCAATACTTTTCTAATTACTGGGCCATGACTTTATTATATGTGGGAAGGTTTTTATTTCAAATGTCAATGGCCGTCCTGAGAGATCAGGCCACAGGCATTTGAAATAAAGACCTTCCTAAGTATAATCGGGTTGAGTGAATTTGGGTAACTTGGAGAAGCAGTGTGGTCTAATGGATAGAGCACAGGCCTGGGAGTAAGAAGGACCTGGGTTCTAGTCCCAGCTCTGCCACTTGTCTTCTGAGTGGCTCTTTAACCATTTCAACCCCTTTCTCACCTACCTTCTCTCTTTTTCCATGCCCACTTTGATCCTCAGAGACTTCAAAATCCACATGGGTGTACTCGATGACTCCACTGCCGCCCACCTTCTATCACTCTTTGACACCTCCAACCTCCTGCCCCACCCCATCTCACCCACTCACCAACTTGGTCACACTCTCAATTTCATCATCTCTAACCGCTGCACAATCTCCCCCCTCACCAACTCTGAATTCTCTCTCTCTGACCATAACCTTCTCACCTGCCTCCTCTCTCACACTCCCCTTCCCCGTAAATCTGTACTAATCTGTACTACTACCCCACAGAGACTTCTGCTCTCTCTACCCCAACCATCTCTTTCAGTGCATCACACCCCACCTAGCCTCTCTACTCACTCTTGATGACCAAATGGTTGCTCTTAACTCCACCCTCTCTACTCAACTCAACTCATTCTCTCCTCTATCCCTTTGTCACTCTTGCATCACTAACCCACAGCCCTAGATCACTGCCACTGTCCGCCTCCTTTGCTCTTATGCTCGAGCTGCTGAACACTGCTGGCAGAAGTCTAAACACCAGGCCAAGGTTGTTCACTTTAAATTTATCCTTTCTTGCCTTAACTCTACCCTCTCCTCTGCCAGGCAAAACTGTTTCTTTTCCCTCATTGACAACCATGCCCATCACCCTTGTCAGCTGTTCTGGAAATTTAACTCCCTCCTTAAACCCCCTGGTCCTCCCCCTCCTCCTTCCTTAACCCCCAATGATCTGGCCACCTACTTCATTAAGAAAATTAACACCACAAGGTCTGAGCTCCTCAAAGTCACCCCTCCCTCTTTGCCATCCCCCCACTCCGACTCCCTCTGCTACTTTCCCATCGGGCCCACTGCTGGGTAGGGACTGTCTCTATATGTTGCCAACTTGTACTTCCCAAGCGCTTAGTACAGTAGTGCTCTGCACACAGTAAGTGCTCAATAAATACGATTAATTGGTTGATTGATTCCCAGCAGTATTTTCAGAGGAGAGCTCCTCCTTCCTTTTAAGTGCCACCCCCTCCACCTGCGCTTCTGTCCGCATTCCCTCTCACCTTATAAAAACTTTCACCTCTTCCCTCCTCCCCTCCTTAACTTCCATCTTAAACTGCTCACTCTCCAATGGCTTCTTTCCCTCTGCCTTCAAACATGCCCACCTCTCCCCCATCCTAAAAAAACTCCTCCTTTTTTTCCATTGGACTCTCTGGCATTTTTGGTCTTTTACCAGGCTTTGTAACCCACCCTACCTGATTCTTACAAGTAAAAACTACTAAGAAAATTGAGTAAAGCCACAGGTTTGGTACCTGCTCACTTCAGTGCAGGAATAGCTATAAAGGCCCTCCCCCAAAATACTGCCTCGAGGTATTGTGACAATTGGTGAAAGACCAAGAGACACATAATGGATATTTCATGAGCCTGTGAGTCAGAAGGACCAGGGTTTTAATACTGACTCCCCTCCTGTCTGCTTTGTGATATTAGGCAAGTCACTTCACTTTTCGGTGCCTCACTGCCTCATCTCAAAATGGGGATTAGGATTATGAGCCCAATCTGGGTCAGGGACAGTGTCCCCCCAAATTACCTTGTATCTCCCTAATCGTTTAGTACAGTACCTGACACATGGTGAGCCTTTAACAAATATCACAATCAGTAGTATTATATTTTCAGTAGACACTGGTTGGGGTTTTGATAGCATAGTATTTGTTTGCCTAGTTTTACATTTGAGATGGACCATGGACAACAAGGTAAATTTGTGATATCCAGCACTTATCCCGTTAGTATGAATGAATATGGAGTTTCAGGAGATTGCATTAGAAACAAAAGGACATTTCCATTGCTATGTGCTTGAGTTTTCTCTTCATAGGTCAGGGACTACACCTGAAAAATCCTGAATAGTTACAAAGAGAGAAACTATGGTTTCTTCATATATGTGAATTCTAGGGCTCCCCAGATGGTCATCACATCTATAGATTCCTGAATTTATGTGTAAACCTAAATCTATGAAATGAGTGGCTTCAGAAAAGGTGATACGGAGCTGGCTGGTATATCTTAAGGCATCCTCTATGATATGTTCTCTTGTTCTTTGCATTCCTTTAAGTGGACATACATTCCTGCTTTTGGCCAAATAAAGAGGACACAGTTCAAGCAGAGTGATGATTTTCCAGAATAAGTGCTGGGGAACAGAAAAATCTCAAACGGGAGGTCAGTATGTCTATCCTGAACTCATCTTTCCTCCCAAACCCTCTCTTCCCCTCAACTTTTCCATTAAAAGTAACAGCACTACCACCCTTCCTGGTTGTCATCTGGGAATCAGAAGACTTGGACACTATTCCAGGCTATACTACGTGCCTGCTGTGTTACCTTAGGCAAACTACTTAATTTCTCTGGGCCTCAGTTTCCTCATCTATATACTAGGGATAAAATAACCATCTCTTCCTTAAATAACCATCCTCTTCCTTAAAATGTGAGCCTCATTTGGGATTGGGATTGTGTCGGACCTGCTTACCTTGTAGCTACTCCAGGACTTAGTTTTTGTGACAGTTAACACTTAACCCCCTCTCATGGTCGCACCTGGAGAGTTTCCAGTACTCTACCAGTCTCAGCTATGGGAGGGAGAGTCAAGCAGAGGCCTACCCATTGCATTCGTAGCTGGGGCAGTGGCTAGTGAGTGGAAGGCAATCTGCTACAAGTCAAAACTCAGCCGTGTTGAGCAGCAGTGGCATGGAAGAGAGTCGAGGGCGGAGACTCAAGTTTACTGTGCGGAAGGCAACATGGTTTACATCTGTATTTTTACCAAGAAAACTCTATGGATACCAGAACGATGGCAGATGGAGGGGGGTGCATTCTGGGGGACATGTGTCTGTGGTGTTGCTGTGGGTCGGAAATGACTCGACGATATAATGCAAAACAAGACAAACACTGAACAACTATTTTTTATCATCATCATTATTATTATTAACAATAATAATCATAATTCATGACAAATCTATAATCTTGGTATTATCCTTAAGTCCTCTATCTCTTTCAAACCCTGTATTCATTATAAATCCCGTCATTTTTTTCCTTCACAACACTGCAGAATCTGCCTTTATTTTCCATCCAGATGGCAAACAAGTTAGTCTAGATATTTGTTGTATCCTAACCTGACTATTACCTTAGCTTCCTAGCTTGCCTCCCTGCCTCCAGTCTCTTCCCTCTTCCAATCATAATCACTCTGTGATTCAAATCATTTTTTTAGTTTCAATTTTCACATATCACCTTAGAAGCCACCAATCATTATATGTTTCTCTCCACATCAATCAATCAGTCATATTTATTGAGCTCTTACTGTATGAGGAACACAATACTAGGCACTTGGGGAAGTACAGTATAGCAGAGTTAGTAGATACATTCCCTGGTCACAAGGAGTATACATTCTAGAGGACTTGTGGAACTTGTAGCACTTCTGCACAAACTCTGCACTCAACCATCCATAGCACTTTTGTACGTATCAACTAACATACCATGCTATTTGAGCACTGATATATACATCTACTTTTATTCCTTCTTCCTGTCTGTAAATTATTTCAGAGTTTGTCTCCCCCATTAGATCCTCAGGTCCTGGAGGGCCGGGATCATATCTAATAGCTCGTTTTTCTACTGCACAGTTCACATAGACACACAGTACATACTATTAATCGATAGACAGATTGATGCTCTTTGGCGATTGAATGCTACAACTCTGGGATGTCCTCTTGCTCTCTATTTATTTTAGATTGAGAACATTGCTAAATCCTTTCTGAACCCTTAAGGGGTGAGGGGAAAAACGTAGGGAGTCATCTCCCCCTCAGTGTGACACTTTTTTCTCTTTCTCACACGTCAGCTAGCAGAATGTGAGCTGACTTTAATATGGCAGTCAGCTGACAGAATATAGCTGAGGGGAACATGATAATGATAATGAAACTCTTTAAGCACTTTCTATGTACCAAAAACTATATTACGTTCTGCAGTAGGTACAAGGTTATCAGTATGAAAAGCAGCCTGGCCTAATTGAAAGAGTATGGGGCTGGAGGTCACAGAACCTGGGTTCTAATCCCTGATCTACTATTCCTTGCTGTGTGACTTAGGGCAACTCACTTAACTTTTCTGTGCTTCAGTTTCCTCATATGTGAATTGTGGATTAAATACCTATTCTCCCTCCAACCTGATTAACTTATACCTACCCTGGCACTTAGAGTAATGCTTGACACATTGTAAGCTCTTAACAAATATCAATTAAAAAAATTTAAAAATCAGGTTGGAAACAGCCCCTGTCCTCTACTCAGTCTAAGTAGGAGGGTGCAGAATTTAATCCCCATTTTACATTTGACAAAGCTGAGGCACTGAGAGATTAAATGGTGGTGGCGGGATTAGAATCTAGTTCCGCTTACTCCCAGGCTCTTTCCACTAGGCTATCCTGCTTCTATATGAGCTGTAGACAGTCTGTCCTACTTTACCTTGGCACCTGAATTAGCAGGGGCATATCCCCTGAGCCTGGGCTCTGCTGCAAACAACTCCAGAAACTCCTGCCAGAGTGGAACTCCATGCATAACAATGAGATATCTCTTCCAGCTTCCCTCCTGCGCCGGCTTGGACAAGGGTTGATTAAATTAGAATCAAATTTATTCCACAGTTCTGCACAGCAGCCATACAAACATCATGGTCAAATTTACTACAACTCTTCAGAAGGGAGCATATGACACATAGTTTATCACCCCTACCTCCTTTGGTTTTGATTTACTGGCAAATGGTTTGCAGTTGATTGAAATATGAACAAATGCTCCTTTATTCTAAAAAGTGAACGTAATGGTACTTTTTTCCCTCACTGTTTTTTTCTTTTTAACTTTAGTACCACTTCTGAGACAATTAAGATAATTCAGCCATTTAAGAACTAACAGCCACAGCGGTCTTAGAGCTATTTACTTTTTTAGCACTAAAAAGCAGTAAAAGGACATTATTGCGTATTGGAATTTTAATGTCATTTTACTGAGTTTGAGCTATCAAGAGCATTGGTGTTGACTTTGTATTTGTTCTTAAGAACAGCATATAGAAAGAAAATAAGATCATGATAATTTGTCCTAAATGTATCTAATTTTGAAATCACCTTGGCAGGTTGTGTTTAGAGGGCTGTTTTGATTTATATTCTGTACGGATAAATTTAGATTGGAAGAGACTGACTGAAAGGAGCAGTATGTTATAGGCTATGGGAAGAGGATTAAATATCATCAGCTCTGACTGAGATCATTCTTTTCAAAGGTAAAATAATTAATTATTTCTGTGTGGTTGCCATGGTGTTTCTGTTAATTCATCTCCTCACCATGCAGTCTTTTAAATAATGCTTTTAGCCTAATTGAGGTCAGCCAGGCTTCTGAACCTCAGACCTGAACAAGGATTTAATGCTAAACAATGTGGGGGCAGGTACAGGGTCTCTACTATGTAAGCTGAGCAAATATCCAAGACCTTAGGCTGTGATTGGAGCGTCTGTGAGTGGTGTTTCTATAATGATGTCTCAAAGAAAGCTGCTGACAATTGACTTCCCCTCCTTCCCATCTCCATCCCCCCCGCCTTACCTCCTTCCCTTCCCCACAGCACCTGTATATATGTATATATGTTTGCACGTATTTATTACTCTATTTAATGTACTTGCACATATTTATTCTATTTATTTTATTTTGTTAATATGCTTTGTTCTCTGTCTCCCCCTTCTAGACTGTGAGCCGACTGTTGGGTAGGGACCGTCTCTATATGTTGCCAACCTGTACTTCCCAAGCGCTTAGTACAGTGCTTTGCACACAGTAAGCGCTCAATAAATATGATTGATTGATTGACTTTAAGGTGCTCTATCAACTCTCTCCCTCATACTTCTCCCATTACACATATCTAGCCCTCTTCGATCCTCTCAGCTAATGTATTTGGCACATCCCCTCCTTGTCTCTCCCACTCCCGATATCCTGCTCACATCCTTCCTGCCATCTGAAACTCTGTCCCCATTAAAATTTCTCAGATGACATCTCTTTACATTTTCAAAATCTTCTGAAATCTTATCTCTTCCAGAAGGCCTTCCCAGATGAATTTCAGTTGAACAAATTTTATATTACCCAACTACCATTTAATAATAATGATAACGACTGCGGTATTTGTTAAGTGCTTACTCTGTTCCAAGCACTGTAGTAAGCATTGGGGTAGTTACAGGATAATAAGGTTGGACACGGTACCTGCCCCAGTTGGTGCTCACAGTCTAGGGAGGATGGAGAACAAGTATTGAATGATATGTTTGCATTTCTGTGCCACTGAAGCACTTGAGTATTCTTAACCTTATTTATGTGTCCTCTTTTCTTTCTTCCTTTCATCTGTAATTTGTTTTAGTCTTTTAATCATGTCTTCTAATTCTGTTGTCTTTTCCAGGAGTTAGTATGGAGCTCTACACATAATCAATCAATCATAGTTATTAAGTACTTACTCTGTGCACAACAGTGTACTAAGAGCTTGGGAGAGTACTCTTTAACAGAGTAGGTAAACTTGTTCCCTGACCACAAGGAACTTAAACATAGTCTCTCAAGAAGTAGTGTGGTCAGTGGAATCAATCAATCAATCAATCATATTTATTGAGTGCTTACTGTGTGCAGAGCACTGTACTAAGCGCTTGGGAAGTACAAGTTGGCAACATATAGAGACAGTCCCTACCCAACAGTGGGCTCACAGTCTAAAAGGCGGAGACAGAGAAAGCCCTCGGGCCTGAGAATAAAGAGGACCTGAGTTCTAATTCTGGCTCTGCCACTTTTTTATATTTGTTAAGTGCTTACTATGTGTCAAACACTGTTCTAAGTACTGGGGTAGGAGTAAATTAATTAGGTTGAACACAGTTCTTGTCTCGCATGGGACTCATGGTCTATGGAGGAGGGAGAAAAAGGTTTTAATCCCTATTTTATAGTTGAGGAAACTGAGACACAGAGAAGGTAAGTGACTTCAGGGTCACATAGCAAGCAGAGCTAGTTGGCAGAGTCAGGATTAGAACCCAGGTCCTCTAGCTCCCAGGCCCATGCTCTTTCCACTAGGCCACCCTGCTTCCCTATGTGCCTGCTATATGATCTCGGGGAAGTCACTGAACTTCTCTGGGCCTCACTTTCCTTAACTGTAAAATGGGAATTCAATACCTGTTCTCCATCCTACTAAGATTGTGAGTCCTATGTGGGACAGGGATTGGGATAGAATAGCACTTTATTCATAGTAAGCATTTAACAAACACCATAAAAAAGACATGCTGTCAATGTTTTGGTTGATTAATATTGCTATTAAGGAATATTATTAGGTGGAGCGATGAATAAATTCAGGGATGAGTTGTCCATAGTGTACCCCTAGAGGAGAAGTTTGGGTTTTAGTGGGGAAAGACTAGGGATTTTAGGTGGTACAACCCTAAGTGACACCTAAAGATAATAGGTGGTATAGTCAGAAGGATGTGGCTTCTAATCCTGGCTCCATCACTTGCCTGTTGTGTGACCTTGCGCAAGTTCACTTCTCTGTGCCTCAGTTACCTTATCTGTAAAATTGAGATTGAGATTGCAAGCCCCATGTGTGACAGGGACTGTGTTCCACTTGATTAGCTTGTATTTACCCCAGTACTTAGAATAGTGCCTGGCACATAATAATAAAAATGACAATAATAATAATAATATGTGGTATTTGTTAAGCACTCACTATGTGTCAGACACTGTACTAAGAGCTGAGGTGGATCTAAACAAATTGGATTGGGCTCAATCCCTGTCCCTCATGGGGCTCACAATGTTTCATCCCTATTCTACAGATGAGGTAACTGAGGCACAGAGATGTGAAGTGATTTCCCATGTCACACAGCAGACTGGTGGTGGAGCTGGCATTAGAACCCACGTCCTTCTGATTCCCAGGCCCATGCTCTATCCACTAGACCACACTTTTTATTCATTCATTCATTCATTCATTCATTCATTCAATCATATTTATTGAGTGCTTACTCTTGCAGAGCACTGTACTAAGTGCTTGGGAAGTACAAGTTGGCAACGTATAGAGACAGTCCCTACCCAACAGTGGGCTCACAGTCTAGAAGGGGGAGACAGACAACAAAACAAATTAACAAAATAAAATAAATAGAATAGTAAATATGTACAAGTAAAATAAACAGAGAAATATGTACAAAATATGTACATATAAATATGTACACTTCTTGTTAAGTGCTGATTAAGTGCTTAACAAATACAGAAAACAATCCCTAGCCAATAGGATGGACATTAGAAACAGAATACTTGCTGGGTGGACCAGGATCTGATCTAGTAATGACATTCCTTTGTTCATATAACTCACAGACTGATCTTCTCTGATTCTACCTTACTTACTGGGAAAACGTAGGTGTGAATGATGATTTGTTAAGTGCTTACTATGTGCCAAGTATTGTTCTAAGTGCAGGGGTAGATACAAGCTGATCAGGTTGAACCCAGTCCTTGTCCCACATATGGCTCACATTCTTAATCCCTATTTTACAGATGAGCTAACTGAGGCACAGGGAAGTTAAGGTAGTTGCCCAGGGTCACACAGCAGACAAGAGGCGGAACCTGGATTAGAATCCAGGTCCTTTTGACTATCAGGGATATGCTCTATTCACTAGGCCATGCTGCTTCCATGAACACTGGATAAATGCACGCTACTTTCTGGGTTAGACTGACCCTGTAATAATAATAATAACAATAATAATAATAATAGTATTTTTAAGTGCTTACTATGTGTCAAACACTGTTCTAAGCACTGAGGTAGATACAAGGTAATCAGGTCGTCCCATGGTCTGAGGTGCTGTGATTCCATAATGTCCAATCCTTGAAATGAAGTGGTGGTGTCCATTTGCAAATCAATTATCCTTCACTCTTTCTATGGAATATTCTCAAGATACACAATGAGAGCCATGGAAGGTACTAAATGATGCTAGTTGGTCCTGTATCATATATTAAGGCAGTACGTAAGTGCTTGAATTATCCAAGGCAGATGGTTTTCTATTCTATAGTGATCTCTAGAGATAATATTTGTTTCTGAAACTATGGCTGGATTTCCATAGATGAAAGTGCAGTGTAGAGCTGAAGAAACAGCTATCCATATCATTCAGACAAAACCATAGACTAGCTAATAAAGGAAAAAGTAATGTCTCCTGGAGAAGTTAATGTTTTGTCTGGAGAATTCCAAATGTGTCTCCCTGTTGAAGATGAGCAGAGAAGTTCCAGGAGTCTCAAGAAACAACTGTCAATCAAGCTGGCTCCTTAGCCAACCGGTGGCACCCACAAAGGAATTTTCCTCCTCCTCCTCATTCTCCTTATCCTCATTGATATTTCATTGGAAAAATACACTGTTCTGGAGCTCTAGCCAATACTTTTGAGCTCTACCATGCTGAATTACAACAAAAACTTGCTGTAATCTTTCTAAAATTTGTTGGCTATCATACTGAATGCCATTGAAATTGATAAACTGTCTGCAAAGTCTATTAAATGCTTACAACCTCCCATTAATTTGGTTTCAAAGTGACACAGGCAACCACAGATAATTTGAAAGACTGCACCAGAGACCCAAAAATTAGGCAATGCCTATCCGTTGCGGTATATTGATGAGCATGAATTAATCAGATACTACATTGTTCTGCTTGCTGGCTGACCAGATGATTTGGTTTTGCCAGGACAGTCCTATAATTGTATGGGCTATTCTGGACAATTTTATACCAATATTCAAATATTCTAGAATTGATATCATCCTGGCCAAGCGATTCAGTTTGTAGCAGCCCCTAACTTCTCTTATATGCTTTCAGTGACTTTATGCTCCACATCAATCCGGGCCTTGCTGTGTATAGTTTAACCAGACATTTCCGTCCCTCCTTTATTAGGAGGGAAGGGGAGATTTGCAAACTTGGAACCATGTCTTGATGTCTCAGTTTTAGGAAAGAAATATGAAACTGTCAGAAAGTGAACTGGGGTAAACTCTTCATCAGTCACTGTCCTTGTACAAAGCCAAGCTGATCCATGAGATGGGAAAGGGATTTGTGATTGGGAACTGGACTTATGAGGCAGACAGAAATTGCGTGGGAAATTACCTAATCAACAGAAGAAATGGCTCATTTTTGAAAGCAAAAGGAAACAAGGCAGTTTTCTTAATCACTGAAATACAGTAATGGAGGCTTCTTAGCTGAGCAGTATGTCATTCAAACTATTTTCATTTAGAGAAAATAAACCTGTTATCCCATGTTTTTCACATTTACGGTCACTGTTTTTCTCTACTTTCCCAATTAATTGGACTAGAGGGGGTTCTTTTTTACGAATGACCAAAGTATGTTTGTAGAAGTCATGTCCAGAACTATTTTAGCCACAAACTATATTCATAATTACAAACTATGCTCCTAAATAAGGCAAATGGAAATATCTCATACAGAAGTATCAGGGCATAAATAATAACAGTAAAGTGTGACACATGGTACTTGGCTCTATCCCCTTTAGTTAAAACACTCTAGATTTGCTTCACTAAGAGAGGATAAGGATAATTAGCTAGTTTTGTTTGCTATAGCTAACTGGTAGCACTTAAGGGATTTAAAACAAATTTTAATAGTAGTTTTCCTTCTCTATTCTAGTTCTCTCAGTGATTCTACATCCCACTGGAGGTTCTCCAGTTTTCAATATTAATGCTTCTTTCAAAATTTATTTGAATATCTGTCTCCCCTTCTAGACTGTAAGCTCCTTGAGGTCAGGGAATGTGTCTACTTAGATTACATAGTGCAGTCTATTGAATTGTACCCTGCCAGGCACTTAGTATACAGTGCTCTGTACACAGTAAGCATTCAGTAAATACCATTGATTGATTGATTGAACATATACCAAGCATTCATTAATAATTATCCAATTTTCAATCTTGTACATTTATTAAAATGATAACTCCGTAGGGCTATAATCCAAATGGTGGGTAAGTGTAGCATTTCAAGAGACGGGTAGAATAAACTGCTGTTTTTCACCTCAAACATCAACTAAAGCAAGAAAAAGTTAAATAGGCAAGGCAGGTGGTCATCAAATATGCTGGAAAAGAGAAAAACGTTAATTGCAGACACTTTTGAACATTGTTTTAACCGTGTAAGCTATTTATTGGTTTTGTCCCAACTCCAAAAAAATAATGTTAATGATAATAATAATGATGATTGTAATATTTGTAAAGTACTTGCAGATGGAGGTGGGGTGTTCTAGAAGTGATGCGTCCATGTTGTCACTATGGGTCAGAGATGATTTGACTGCATAAGACAAAATACAAGCTTGCTTTGTGCCACACACTGTGTACTAACCACTGAGGAAGACACTAGATGATTGGGTGACCCATGAACACTGTTGGACTTGGGGCTAACAGTCTAGTCAATCAATCAAGGGTATTTATTGATCACTTTCTATATGTAGAGCACTGTATTAAGTGCTTGGGAATGTACAAGACAACAGAGTTGATATGCACATTCCCTGCCCAAAAGGAGCTTTCAGTCGTGAGGGGGAGACAGATATTAAAATAAATATGTACATAAGTGCCCTTGGGCCAAAGGTAGGGTGAATATCAAGTGTTGTATAGATGCAACTGCATAGGCAACACAGAAGAGAGAGAAGTAAGGGAAAAGAGGGCTTTAGTGTTGGGAAGGCCTCTTGGAGAAATGTGACTTTAATAATGCTTTCAGGTCTTAGAAGGAGGGAGAACAGATGATATCAAAGAAGCAGAAAAGGACTCCAGAAGTGGAGCTGTTGGTTAAATACTCAATTTCCCCCCCTTAACCATCAGTGATTGGCAAGATCAGGTGGAGAATCCTGAGTGGAGAAGGAAATTGCCACAAACAAATAACACAATGGTTTTCCAACTATTAGCAAAGATATGAGAAAAATCTGGGTAGTCCCTTTCCTGGAGCATCACTGTCTGCTCTGAGGTATGCCTGAGAATGACAGCTAGAAGGAAAAACAAATCCTCGCTGCCAGATTTCCAGAAGACTCCATGTACATATCCTCCTATAGCGTTGCCTGACTTTATGCTCCCTTGTTAGAACAGGGGAATTTCTACCTATCATGTAATGGTAATGTTACCCTCTCTAATAGGGAGGAGAATTTATATATTGCAATATATAAAGTGTAGCTAATGTTTGATACTCACCAGTAGAAAGCAATATTCTCATTTGGAGTTTCACAAGAATGGATTTGAGCATCTTAATTTTGAGTTCCTGATTTTCAAAAAGTGCTGCCATTTTGGTTAAAATAAGTTTTCCAATGTTTGTAAGGGAAGCAGCATGGCTTAGTGGAAAGAGCACGGGCTTGGGAGTCAGAGGTCATGGGTTCTAGTCCCAGCTCTGCTACTTGTCAGCTGTGTGACCTTGGGCAAGTCTCTTAACTTCTCTGTGCCTCAGTTACCTCATCTGTAAAATGGGGATGAAGACTGTGAGCCCCACGTGGGACAACCTGATTACCTTGTATCTACCCCAGTGCTTAGAACAGTGCTTGGCACATAGTAAGTGCTTAACAAATACCAACACTATTATCATTATTATTTTTGGCCCACCACACTCCTCCATGTAGTCAAACTTCTTGTATTTCAGAACAGAGTGTGACCCTCTCCTTGATCTCACACCATTTGTACCTTGCATAAGGTACAATACTGTGACAAGGGGATATTTTAAATTCCAGATGCTAAAATTCATTTAAAATTAAAATCAACTTTTAAATAATAAAATCCATTACAAAATTAGAACAGTAGTCCTTCTCTTTGTTGAATTTATTTTATATTTGTACAGCGGATTCCTCTCCTCATTAATCAGTGGCTTTGCAGGCTGCACAATTCTAATTCTATTGATCTCTCCTCACAGGCATTTTATCCTTGCATTTTATCATTGTGATAGGTCCTCTCTGCTTTTCACTGATTTCTTTATTCTTTCTAAAGTATGGCCCACACAGTAATCCTCGAGCAGAGCAACAGATAGCTAAATATTCTTCAGGCAATTTTGCCGCACAGCATTCTAAGCACATGATGTTCCAAAACAGATTGATGTTTTTCATCTTTTATTTCCTTTCTTTCCATCACTAAAATGCAGTTCTGTTTGAGTTTCATGTATTTCTTTGCACTTTCTAAAAGTTAGATACCCTGTTCTTAATCTTGAGACTGAATCATAAAAAAATAGTAATTTAGTCATCCCTGAGCAGGGGAGAGAAATATCCTTTGTTACTGAAGATGCAGCTGATAGTAAAATTAACCTATGGATATATGTGTGTGGCTGAAAAAGCCAATTTGGTACCCACAGTCCTGAGATACTGAATTTACATCAAGATTGTATTGTGTTGTTCTGCCATGTTTAATAATAATAATATTGATAATTGCGGTACTTGTTAAGCACTTACTATATGCCAGTTACTGTACTAAGCCCTGGGGTGGATATAAGGAAATCAGGTTGGACACAGTTCCTGTCCCATATGGGCCTCAGAGTCTCAATCCCCATTTTAGCACTTGCAGTGCCTGGAACCATTTGTGCTTTTGCTTCATTGTCTCACAATCCTCAAGTAACCTCTGCTCAGAAAGAGTTACCCTTTTCTTGATTGCAGTGTGCCATGTTGGACTGTTTTTGGAAATGGATTGTCAGTTTTTTGCTACCTTTAAAATATTTCCTCTCTCCTTTCTTATGGTATGTCAATCTCAACTTATTACAGAGCAACTGTTTGGTATCCCTGCTGTTGTCAGTTCTCCTTACAAGCCACACACTGGGTCAAAATGATCATAGTTTCACTGTTTGGAGAATGACTTCATTCAAGGACTTTGTTGTTTGTGGTCTGTCTTACCATTTGGAGGTGAATCTATCCAGAGAAAAGTGCTAGAAGACTGGACAAGACTAGAGTTCTATAAATATGAAGTTTGATTTGGAGCTTCAAACAGCCACACTCCTGCTGCACCTTATGAGATGACTGCCCAAAGGATGAGGTGCTCTTGAGTTGATTTTCTACTTCCTCCTCTGTCATTGCATTAGTGGCCAGTGAGATTACCTAGGCAGCAGAATTTGTGACAGTGTTTCAGTCTGTTGTCCGTGGAGATTTTGGGCTGTGTGTACAATTTCCCTGGGGCAGACTGATACATTCCATGTAGGCGCACTAGTTGCAGTCATGTGATTTCTAGCAACTAATATAGTGCTCTGCCCTCAGTGGATCCTTACTATATAGTTGATGGTGAGAATTGGATAATTTCCTAAGATTTCCCAAAGCAGCAGGAACATTTCTTGAGTTATGACTGTTTGGGTCAGTGATGAATGTCATTTTGGTGTCTCTGAGTTTAGGTCCTGTTCTAGTTTTACAAAACTTAGTTCAGCTTTGCAATACCAGCCTCATAGTCTGGCTTCTCCCTCCTTACCCCTTTCTTGTTTTTCCTCCTCATTTTCGCTTCCTGTTTTCCCACTCATACCTCCTGCTCATAGTAATAATAATAAATAACAATTATACGATTTGCTAAGCTTTTATTATGTATCATGCGCTGTACTAAGCACCAAGGTGGATACAAGATAATCAGGTGGAATACAATCCCTCTCCCACAGGGGCTTATATTCTAAGGGAGAATAGGTATTTCATCCCCATTATTCAGAGGAGTACACTGAGCCACAGAGCAGTCAAGTGCCTTGCTCGAGACTACACACCAGACTAGAAATAGACCTGGGAAAGAACCTAGTTGCTATGACTCTCAGGTTCATGCCCTTTAAGCCTGGCCATCCAGCGGTCACTCCACACATCCCTTGTCCTCTGGTGCTGCCAAAGAATGGAATGAGAGAAGAGACTTGCAGTGACAGAATAAGCTGAAGGAACATGATCTAGTGGAAAGGCAGTCATCCTGGGAGATACAGGACCTGGGCCGAATCGTGATTCTGCCACTTGCGTATCATCATCATTATCATGGTGGTATTTGTTAGGCACCTACTATGGGCCAGGCACTGTAGTAAACACTGAAATACATACAAGATAATCAGGTTGAACAGAGTTCCTGTGCCCCAGGACTCTCAGTCTCAATCTCCACTTTACAGACGAGGCACAGACAAGCGACTTGCCCAAGTTCACGCAGAAGACAAACTAAGTTACTTGCCCAAGGTCACACAGCAGACAAATGCTGGAGCCACGATTAGAACCCAGGTCCTTCTGACTCCCAGGCTTGTGCTCTGTCCATTAGGCGACACTGTTTCTCAGTTCCTCAAGCTCTCTGTGCCTCAGTTCCCTCCTCTATAAAATGGGAATTAGATAACCCATTCTCCTTCCTACTTTTACTCTAAGCCCCTTTTGTACAGAGACTGTATCTGATAGGGTGGGAAAATGTCTCAATGCAAGAAAGAGTTTTCAGAAACCAAGTACGTCATAAGTGCTTGGACTTGCCCTTGAGGACTATTATTTTATCAATTTTCAATTGACTCAAATATTTTAAAAATTGGTATAAACTACTACTGTTTACTAAATGGGAAAGACATATGTGTTGGGGACTCTGTGCCATCAGGACTAACACCTTTATCTCACACTGTCAATACAGCCCGCAATCTAAAATGTTCCTCTGACATTGATGATGACTTTATTTCTCGTAAGATGATGCCACGTCTCAAAGATACATGTACAATGTGGCATGGCTACTGAAACTATTTTGAGGAATACCATTTAATAAACAAGTAAATAATCTTTAGATGCATATTATACCTACTTGTAAATTAATGCTGACCTCTCTTTGTCAGTGTTTCTATCACCAATTTTCCCACATTGGGAAAGAACTTCTCTTTTTTTATGGATTCCTTCACTTTTATAGTTGGGTAGTTGACGTTTTATTCTGCACCTGTCAATTAACCCCCAAACAGCAATCAGCTGTAGATGTGCAATGACAGTTTATGTGGTTATGCATTCCCTTACATCAGAACTCATCCCAATTCCATTAGCATTAATAAATTAACTTAATCTTTTCAACCTCACCACTCTCTTGTAAGGAAAGATGATAAACAGTAACTACTATAAATAAAGGATGCTAAGATAGCCTGTGATTTGCCAAAGTTCAGTAGCAAGTTAGAGCAAGCTCTGGGAATAGAACCCAAGAATAAATCAACCATTTCTCTCTTGCAGCCATTCTCTCTAATGAAGTTTTGGCTTACCCTCAGGTAGAGCAATGACACATTGAGTAAAAAAAGCTATCACAGGCTGCTTGGCATTCTCACTGTCATTATGCAGTGGTGAGGGTCTTGTCTCGTTTTCACTTTCCAGCGCTTAGTACAGTGCTTTGCACATCATAAGCGCTTAATAAATTCCATCATTATTATTATTACCTCATATTGCTTTCCAATGCAGGTAGAGCCGTCATTTCTGAATTTCCATAAGCGTATGAAATATGGAGATTCAAGGTCTTAATGAGATGATGCTTTCAAGCCCACTTTCATGCTTTGTGGAGGTAGGGTTGGGTTTGTAAAGTCTCTCCAATCAGAAGTAATGTTTTCACTCTCTTTGTTTCAATTTTACCTTGCAAACCATTTTAATAACACGTGGTGTTTAGTATGCAAAAAATCCTTTATGCTAAGCTCTACTTTGGGTCATCTCATGGGTGATCATTTGTTATTTTTAGACATATCTTTGTGCTGTGACAAAAAAGAGGCTCATTTCTGGGTCCCCTTCTATTTGACATCTACATTCACTCCCTCTTCAGTTCATCCACTCTCATGCAGATGACTCTTAAATCTCCCTCATTAGTCTTGATCTTTCTCCTTCTAGGGAATCTTGCATTTCCTTCTTCCTATATGGCTGTCTGATTCAATCATATTTATTCAATCATACTATTTATGAATAAATATATGTATTCAATCATATTTCAATCATATTTATTGAGCGCTTACTGTGCACAGAGCACTGTACTGAGCAATTGGAAAGTACAAAACAGCAATAAAGAGAGACAATCCCTGTCCACAACGGGCTCATGAGTCTAGAGGACATATCATCAAACTCAGTATGTCCAAAATTGAACTCCTCAACTTTTCTCTTAAATTCTCTCTTGCACTAATTTTCCCATCACAGTTGACTACACCATCATACTGCTCATCTCTGAAGCCCACACACTTGGTCTTATCCTTGATTTGTCCCATGTTTTCAACCCTGATCTCACCAAATCCTGTAACTTTCTCCTCCATAATATTTATAGGATCTACTCCATTCGCTCCATCTATAGGGATACCCTGTTCCAGATACTTATCATATCTGGACCTGACTCCATTCAAAGCCTTATTGAAGACACATCTCCAGGAGGCCTTCCCTGTCTAAGTCCTCTTTTTCTTTTTTTCCACTCCCTTCAGCATTGCCCTAAATTGCTCCTTTTATTAATCCCCCCTCCTAGCCCCACAGTACTTATGTACATCACTGTGATTTTATTTACTTATAGTAATGTCTATCTCCCCCTCTAAACTGTAAGCTTATTGTGGGCAGGGAATGTATCTGTTATATTGTTATATTGTACTCTCCCAAGTACTTAGTACAGTGTTCTGCACAGAGTAAGTCCTCAAGAAGCATGATTGACTGACTACTACATCAAACAACTTGCTGAATTCCTTACTTCAATCCATACTTCACTCTGCTGCATTTGCTAAAACATTGCTCTACACTTATCTGGCCATTCTTCAAATGCTGTTAAATCTTCTCATCAAGTAGGAGCTTCTAATTATTGGCTTTCAGGCACTCAATCATTTCATTCCCACCTACTCAGCTTTAGTTTCCTTTCAGTACCCTGCAGTTGATACATCTTATTGCTCTCAAGCCAACCTGTTCATTGTGCCACAGTCTTATCTCTACACTCTCCATCCTGCACCTTCTTTTCCCTTCAGATCCAGTGAACCACTGGTCTCCCCATCTTTGAAGAACTTCTGAAATAAATTTACTTGAGGAGGCCATCTCTAATCTCTCATCACCTCACCGTATGTCCTCTTCAACTGCCATTTCAGAACTTCTATACCATCTAAGCACTAAGTTAATGACACCCCTCATGGATGTTATCTTTATATTCTATTACTTTTTCTTGTTTGGTATTTATTTTAGTATTTGAATATAGATTATATAGTGCTATATGTGCAGGTATCATGCTTACTGCTATTGTATCCATCATTAATGGATTTAAGCACAATTTCATAATATGGTATTTTTAATACTATTATATCCTCCCAAATGATGATGATGATGGCATTTATTAAATACTTAGCACTATTCTAAGCACTGGGGAAGTTACAAGGTGATCAGGTTGTCCCTCGGAGGGCTCACGGTCTTAATTCCCATTTTACAGATGAGATAACTGAGGCACAGAGAAGTTAAGTGACTTGCCCAAAGTCACACAGCTGACATTTGGTGGAGCCGGGATTTGAACCAGTGACCTCTGACTCCAAAGCCCATGCTCTTTCCACTTCCCAAATGCTTAACACAGTGTTGTGCACATAGTAGGTGTTCAATAATTACTATACTCATTACTTTTTAGTGAGGGTCTGTACATGCACCTTAAAGTTCAAATTCAGTCTAGCAAATTAGGAAAAAACAAAACATCACATCCAAAATCACCCCCTTCCCATTTAAAATCTGTTAAGGATTATATTAACTTATTCATAAATCTCCAGTCACTTATCATACATACCATTTCATAGAACAAAATACCTTTGGTTTATTACCAAGGAACTTGCAATCTATTCCTGGTAGGATGTGAGATTCTGTTGAAAGTTCATTGGGAGTGGGGAGCCATCATGATTCTCTTCTCTCCCCTTTCCGTCCACCTGATTTTCAACTGGTCCCAGGCCCAACCTTACGTGCCACAGAGGTGGGATGAAGAAGGCAATCACTGACTAGTCCTATCCATCTAACAGACCACTGCAACCTCTGCTCTGCCTCCCACAGTATTGTAAATGGGGTAGTAGCCAACATTGGATGACTTGCCAAAATCATCAGAATGTATCACAACGGCTTATTGGTAAATTTAAAAGCGGTTGGAATAACGGTAGGAGAAGTTATTTATTAAACACCTGTTGGGTACAATGCACTATATTAGGCATTTTTTTCTTGAAACAAAACTCTTTCCTTTAACAGATTCATGCTTTAACTTATTATCTAGATGAAAAGCTGAACAAAATCCTTCTCATTCATAATCATCATCATCATCAATCGTATTTATTGAGCGCTTACTATGTGCACAGCACTGTACTAAGCGCTTGGGAAGTACAAATTGGCAACATATAGAGACAGTCCCTACCCAACAGTGGGCTCACAGTCTAAAATAACTTCCCAACATTGGCTCCACCTTAAAACATGGTAATATTTTAATATTGAGATGCTTAAAGAAAAGGAAATGTCTTGTATTTGTATTAGATACATAATAGCTGAGGATTTAAAAGGCAACTGTTGTCAAGCAAACCATGCCCCGGATTAGATGTCTTAAAGAGTAGAAGATGTTAATTGTCTTGATCTCAGGAGGCATTTGGTCTCATCAAAATGTATCACAATGGCTTATTGGTAAATTTAAAAGCGGTTGGAATAACGGTAGGAGAAGTTATTTATTAAACACCTGTTGGGTACAATGCACTATATTAGGCATTTTTTCTTGAAACAAAACTCTTTCCTTTAACAGATTCATGCTTTAACTTCTTATCTAGATGAGAAGCTGAACAAAATCCTTCTCATTCATAATAACTTCCTAACATTGGCTCCATCTTAAAACCTGGTAATATTTTAATATTGAGATGCTTAAAGAAAAGGAAATGTCTTGTATTTGTATTAGATACATAATAGCTGAAGATTTAAAAGGCAACTGTTGTCAAGCAAACCATGCCCCGGACTAGATGTCTTAAAGAGTAGAAGATGTTAATTGTCTTGATCTCAGGAGACATTTGGTCTCGTCAAAATGTATCACAATGGCTTATTGGTAAATTTAAAAGCGGTTGGAATAACGGTAGGAGAAGTTATTTATTAAACATCTGTTAGGTACAATGCACTATATTAGGCATTTTTTCTTGAAACAAAACTCTTTCCTTTAACAGATTCATGCTTTAACTTATTATCTAGATGAGAAGCTGAACAAAATCCTTCTCATTCATAATAACTTCCTAACATTGGCTCCATCTTAAAACCTGGTAGTATTTTAATATTGAGACGCTTAAAGGAAAGGAAAAGTCTCGTATTTGTATTAGATACACAATAGCTGAGGATTTAAAAGGCAATTGTTGTCAAGCAAACCATGCCCCGGACTAGATGTCTTAAAGAGTAGGAGATGTTAATTGTCTTGATCTCAGGAGACATTTGGTTTCAAGGTCTGAACTCTTCATGTGCTTGTTCCTTGGATCCAGCTTTTAGTTTCAGTGCTGTAGTCTAAACTTAGCACACCTCTAAAATGAACTGCCTGTAGGGAAGACATGCTTCACTGCAATTAAGTTTTTTCATACTTCTCCATTTTCATAGACATACTAAAGTTCTGGTGGTTCTTAAAAATTAGTTTAGGTACAGTGAAATTCACACCTGAAGCAAAGCTGAGGACAGACAATTATTTGATATTTCACAAGAATTACTTCCATACTTGATTGCTTTAATTTTGGGGGATTGTTATTTTCAGGTAAGATTACTAATGGAGTTTTAAAGAATCAGAAACGAGGCTGCAAATCTGCTATCTAATAATAAGTGGCATGCAGCATGCATCAGATTCCTGTGCAATTGAACTATTTGTATTCTGTAATTAACAATTGCTTTCATTAAGCAGTATGGCCTCCTGGAAAGAGCATGGACTTGGGCGTCAGGGGATCTGGGTTCTAATTATGACTCCGCCAACTGTCTGCTGTGTGACTGTGGGCTAGTCACTTAACTTCTTTGTGCTCCAGTTTCTTCGCTGTATAATGGGCATTAAATCCTCCTCCCCCCCACCCCACCTACCTATACTGTGACCCTAATAAGGACGGGGACAGTATGCAACCTGATAATCTTGAATCTACCTCAACGCATAGAACAGCGTTTTATGCATAATAATATTAATAATAGTTATGGTATTTATTAAGTGTTTACTATGTGCCGAGCACTGATTTAAGTGCTGGGGTAGATACAAGGTAATCAGGTTGTCCCATGTGGGGCTCACAGTCTTAATCCCCATTTTACAGATGAGGTAACTGAAGCACAGATAATAATAATAATAATAATAATAATAATAATAATAATAATAATAATAATAATAAATGGTATTTATTAAGCGCTTACTGTGTGCAAAGCACTGTTCTAAGCACTGGGGAGGTTACAGGGTGATCAGGTTGTCCCACGGGGGGCTCACAGTCTTAATCCCCATTTTCCAGATGAGGTAACTGAGGCCCAGAGAAGTTAAGTAGTTTGCTCAAAGTCACACAGCTGACAACTGGCGGAGCCGGGATTTGAACCCACGACCTCTGACTCCAAAGCCCGGGCTCTTTCCATTTTACAGATGAGGTAACTCAGGCCCAGAGAAGTTAAGTGACTTGCCCAAAGTTACACAGCTGACAAGCGGCGGAGCTGGGATTAGAACCCATGTCCTGTAACGATAAGGAAATGCTTATTGTTGTTGTTATTACTAATAGTAATGTTTCCCTCCATTCGTTCAATGTTGTGTTTATTGAGTGCTTACTTATTGAGTACAGAGCACTGTACTAAGCAGTTGAGAAGTACAATTCAGCAACAAATAGAGACAATCTCTGCCCAAAACAGGCTCACAGTCTAGAAGGACATAATTGCAGAAACCTTACTCTTTCCTCCTTCAAAAATATGCACTAAATCACCTTAAACACATGCAGAGGGACATAGCCTGCCAAGTGGCCATTCCTTGTGAAGGAGAAAGTGAACAGTGGTAAAGTCTGCAGGCTTTCTCCATGACTTTGTATGGGGGAGAGAGGGTCAGGAGGGATGTGTCTTTTAACCTTTTATGTGTATTTCAAGGCCCTTACCCTTGAGAAACCTATCCATGCCATGGTTAAAGTGCTGCCCCTGAAAGGGGAATGGTGACAGTGGAAGAAGAATCCATAAAGTCACTGCTAGTCTTGTAATGCACTGTTACAAGATTTGTTCACACTCTTCTACAGGTTTTTAAATGCTCCTTTAGACTGTTTGCTCTTTGGGGGCAGGATCGTGTCTACCAAACACTATTTGTGTTTTACCCTCCCAAGCGCTAGTACATTTCTTAGCACACAGAAGGCACTCAATAGTTACAGTTATTCATTCAGTTAATTCAAGCGTATTTATTGAGTGCTTACTGTATGCACAGCACTGTACTAAGCGCTTGGGAGAGTACAATATAACAATGAAAGTTTCTATTTGTTCATTTGATGCAAACTATTGAAACAAACTACTGACACAAACTATTGACACACACTTCAAATAGACACATTCCCTGCCCACAAGGAGCTTATTGTCTAGAAGACTTGATTGATTGCTATTCTACAGCAAGCAATAAATAATAATAATAATAATAATGATGGCATTTGTTAAGCGCTTACTATGTGCAAAGCACTGTTCTAAGCGCTGGGGGGGAATACAATGTGATCAAGTTGTCCCACGCAGGGCTCACAGTCTTAATCCCCATTTTTACAGATGAGGGAACTGAGGCTCAACCACCTGGTTTTCAGCTGGTCCCAGGCCCAACCTTACGTGCCACGGAGGTGGGATGAAGAAGGCAATCACTGACTAGTCCTATCCATCTAACAGGCCACTGCAGCCTCTGCTCTGCCTCCCACAGTATTGTAAATGGGGTAGTAGCCAACATTGGATGACTTGCCAAAATCATCAAAATGTATCACAATGGCTTATTGGTAAATTTAAAAGTGGTTGGAATAACGGTAGGAGAAGTTATTTATTAAACACCTGTTGGGTACAATACACTATATTAGGCATTTTTTTCTTGAAACAAAACTCTTTCCTTTAACAGATTCATGCTTTAACTTATTATCTAGATGAAAAGCTGAACAAAATCCTTCTCATTCATAATCATCATCATCATCATCATCAATCGTATTTATTGAGTGCTTACTATGTGCAGAGCACTGTACTAAGCACTTGGGAAGTACAAATTGGCAACATATAGAGACAGTCCCTACCCAACAGTGGGCTCACAGTCTAAAATAACTTCCCAACATTGGCTCCATCTTAAAACCTGGTAATATTTTAATATTGAGATGCTTAAAGAAAAGGAAATGTCTCGTATTTGTATTAGATACATAATAGCTGAGGACTTAAAAGGCAACTGTTGTCAAGCAAACCATGCCCCGGACTAGATGTCTTAAAGAGTAGAAGATGTTAATTGTCTTGATCTCAGGAGACATTTGGTCTCATCAAAATGTATCACAAAGGTTTATTGGTAAATTTAAAAGTGGTTGGAATAACAGTAGGAGAAGTTATTTATTAAACACCTGTTGGGTACAATGCACTATATTAGGCATTTTTTTCTTGAAACAAAACTCTTTCCTTTAACAGATTCATGCTTTAACTTCTTATCTAGATGAAAAGCTGAACAAAATCCTTCTCATTCATAATAACTTCCTAACATTGGCTCCATCTTAAAACCTGGTAGCATTTTAATATTGAGATGCTTAAAGAAAAGGAAATGTCTCGTATTTGTATTAGATACATAATAGCTGAGGATTTAAAAGGCAACTGTTGTCAAGCAAACCATGCCCCGGACTAGAGTAGGAGATGTTAATTGTCTTGATCTCAGGAGACATTTGGTTTCAAGGTCTGAACTCTTCATGTGCTTGTTCCTTGGCTCCAGCTTTTAGCTTCAGTGCTGTAGTCTAAACTTAGCACACCTCTAAAATGAACTGCCCGTGGGGAAGACATACTTCACTGCAATTAAGTTTTTTCATACTTCTCCATTTTCATAGACATACTAAAGTTCTGGTGGTTCTTAAAAATTAGTTTAGGTACAGTGAAATTCACACCTGAAGCAAAGCTGAGGACAGACAATTATTTGATATTTCACAAGGATTACTTCCATACTTGATGGCTTTAATTTTGGGGGATTGTTATTTTCAGGTAAGATTACTAATGGAGTTTTAAAGAACCAGAAACAAGGCTGCAAATCTGCTATCTAATAATAAGTGGCATGCAGCATGCATCAGATTCCTGTGCAATTGAACTATTTGTATTCTGTAATTAACAATTGCTTTCATTAAGCAGTATGGCCTACTGGAAAGAGCATGGACTTGGGTGTCAGGGGATCTGGGTTCTAATTATGACTCCGCCAACTGTCTGCTGTGTGACTGTGGGCTAGTCACTTAACTTCTTTGTGCTCCAGTTTCCTCGCTGTAAAATGGGCATTAAATCCTCCTCCCCCCCGCCCCATATACCTATACTGTGACCCTAATAAGGACAGGGACAGTATCCAACCTGATAATCTTAAATCTACCTCAGCGCATAGAACAACGTTTAATGCATAATAATATTAATAATAATTATGGTATTTATTAAGTGTTTACTATGTGCCAAGCACTGATGTAAGTGCTGGGGTAGATACAAGGTAATCAGGTTGTCCCATTTGGGGCTCACAATCTTAATCCCCATTTTACAGATGAGGTAACTGAAGCACAGATAATAATAATAATAATAATAATAAATAGCATTTATTAAGTGCTTACTATGTGCAAAGCACTGTTCTGGGCACTGGGGAGGTTACAGGGTGATCAGGGTATCCCACGGGGGGCTTACAGTCTTAATCCCCATTTTCCAGATGAGGGAACTGAGGCCCAGAGAAGTTAAGTGACTTGCCTAAAGTCACACAGCTGACAACTGGCGGATCCGGGATTTGAACCCACGACCTCTGACTCCAAAGCCCGGGCTCTTTCCATTTTACAGATGAGGTAACTCAGGCCCAGAGAAGTTAAGTGACTTGCCCAAAGTCACACAGCTGACAAGCGGCGGAGCTGGGATTAGAACCCATGTCCTGTAACGATAAGGAAATGCTTATTGTTGTTGTTATTACTAATAGTAATGTTTCCCTCCATTCGTTCAATGTTATGTTTATTGAGTGCTTACTTATTGAGTACAGAGCACTGCACTAAGCAGTTGAGAAGTACAATTCAGCAGCAAATAGAGACAATCTCTGCCCAAAACAGGCTCACAGTCTAGAAGGGCATAAGTGCACAAACCTTACTCTTTCCTCCTTCAAAAATATGCACTAAATCACCTTAAACACATGCAGAGGGACATAGCCTGCCAAGTGGCCATTCCTTGTGAAGGAGAAAGTGAACAGTGGTAAAGCCTGCAGGCTTTCTCCATGACTTTGTATGGGGGAGAGAGGGTCAGGAGGGATGTGTCTTTTAACCTTTTATGTGTATTTCAAGGCCATTACCCTTGAGAAACCTATCCATGCCATGGTTAAAGTGCTGCCCCTGAAAGGGGAATGGTGACAGTGGAAGAAGAATCCATAAAGTCACTGCTAGTCTTGTAATGCACTGTTACAAGATTTGTTCACACTCTTCTACAGGTTTTCAAATGCTCCTTTAGACTGTTTGCTCTTTGGGGGCAGGATCGTGTCTACCAAACACTATTTGTGTTGTACTCTCCCAAGAGCTAGTACATTTCTTAGCACACAGTAGGCACTCAATAGTTACAGTTATTCATTCAGTTAATTCAAGCGTATTTATTGAGTGCTTACTGTATGCACAGCACTGTACTAAGCGCTTGGGAGAGTACAATATAACAATGAAAGTTTCTATTTGTTCATTTGATGCAAACTATTGAAACAAACTACTGACACAAACTATTGACACACACTTCAAATAGACACATGCCCTGCCCATAAGGAGCTTATTGTCTAGAAGACTTGATTGATTGCTATTCTACAGCGAGCAATAAATAATAATAATAATAATAATGATGGCATTTGTTAAGCACTTACTATGTGCAAAGCACTGTTCTAAGCGCTGGGGGGGATACAATGTGATCAAGTTGTCCCACGTAGGGCTCACAGTCTTAATCCCCATTTTTACAGATGAGGGAACTGAGGCTCAGAGAAGTGAAGTGACTTGCCCAAGGTCACATAGCAGACTTGTGGTGGAGTCAGGATTCAAACCCACGACCTCTGACTCCAAAGCCCGGGCTCTTTCCACTGAGCCACGCTGCTTCTCTAAATCAATTGCGTTTATTAAGTGCTTATTGTGTGCAGAATACTTAACTAAGCTCTTGGGAGAGTACATTACAAATAATGTGGGTAGACAAGATCCCTGCCCTTAAGAAGCATGTAGTCTAGAAGAGTAAAGGGACATTAATATAAATAAATAATATAGAGATATGACCTAGTGGATAAAGCATGGGACTAGGAGTCAGAAGGTCATGGGTTCTAATTACAGCCCCACCACTTGTCTGCTGTGTCACCTTGAGCAGTCACTTAACTTCTCTGTGCCTCAGTGACCTTATCTGTAAAATGGGGAATAAGAAGACTGTGAGCCTAATGTCCCCTCTCAGGGTCACACCTGGAGAGTTTCCAGAACTCTACCAGTCTTGACTATGGGAGGGAGAGCCAAGTAGAGGCATACCCTTTCCATTTTTTGCTTGGGCAGTGGCTAGAGAGTGGAAGGCAATCTTCTACAAGTCTAAACTCCCCTGTGCTGGGCAGCAGCGACCTGGGAGAGACTCAAGGGCAGAGATTCAAATGTAATGTGCTGGAGGAGGCAATGGCAAACCGCTTCCATATTTTTTACCAAGAAAACTCTATGAATACACAACCAGAACAATTGCAGATGGAGGTGGGGGGTTCTGGGAGAGATGTGTCCATAGTGTCGCTATGGGTCGGAGACAACTCGACAGCGTAAGACAAGAGCCCAATGTGGGACATGCACTGTTTCCAACCTGATTATCTCATATCTACCCCAGCCCTTAGAACAGTGCCAGGCACATAGCACTTAACAAATACCATTAAGAAATGAAATATATAACTATAGATGATGTCTTTAATACTTCAATATAATAAATTGTGAAATAAAGAATATAGAACACTTTTTCCAACCCCCTCTGAACCACACAGTCATGGATAGGGATGAAATCAGCTAAAATCTCGGCTGCCTAGGATAATATTTCATGACCAGTCTTGCTAGTGGATGATCCCTACATTACATGGACCACAGCTGAAGGTGAGGCTGAGTCATTTGGGAACAGAAAGACAGAAGCAACGTGACTCAGTGGAAAAGAACACGGGCTTTGGAGTCAGAGGTCATGGGTTCAAATCTGGGCTCCACCAATTGTCAGCTGTGTGACTTTGGGCAAGTCACTTAACTTCTCTATGCCTTAGTTACCTCATCTTTAAAATGGAGATGAAGACTGTGAGCCCCATGCGGGGCAACCTGATCACCTTGTATCCTCTCCAGCGCTTAGAACAGTGCTTTGCACATAGTAAGCACTTAATAAATGCCATCATCACTATTATTATTATTATGATTATTCTGGGCCAGGCACATAGGAGTTCTTCTCCTCTCCAGGCCCAACAGCACTCTGTTGGGTGAGAGAGAAAAGCACTGAACCCATTATTCTCCTGGAGGAAAAACTCCAATTAATTCCAGGCTGTACACATTTTCTTCAAATGATGCTGGCAGTAAGTTATTTCTTAGCAATTGTGGAACTAACAAAACAATGTAATGGGAGCAGAGGAAGTTACAGTGAAATTATAGGTGACACAGCCCCTGTACTCAAGAAGTTAAAAATAAGTAGAAGGGAGAAAATTACCATAGAAGAAAGCAATCAAGAATAAAAATGATAATGAAAAAGCTTCCCAAAGTAGTAATATCATGAAAAGAAATAAAATGGCCAAAAGGTCCACATTGACGCCCCCAGCATTGTGGAGGGGTGGGAGTGAGATTCTGTAAACCTTGTGCGGAGTAGAGGCTGGGATTCCATCCTCAGAGATGATGACAAGGAAGATGGATTTGGGGTGCGATGCATAAGGAGGGAACCTAGCACCGAGAAGTGTGATTGATTGTGTGCACAGAAAATAATAATAATAATAATAATAATAATAATAATGTTGGTATTTGTTAAGCGCCTACTATGTGCAAAGCACTGTTCTAAGCGCTGGGGTAGATACAAGGTAATCAGGTTGTCCCACATGGGGCTCACAGTCTTCATCCCCATTTTACAGATGAGGGAACTGAGGCCCATAGAAGTGAAGTGACTTGCCCAAAGTCACACAGCTGACAAGTGGCGGAGCTGGGATTTGAACCCACGACCTCTGACTCCAAAGCCCGGGCTCTTTCCACTGAGCCACACTGCAAAGTGAAGCAGGAACCTTTGAGAGATTTCAGTTTTTACTTAGAACAGAGGCTATCAAACCCTGAGGTGAGAGAGAGACAATTCTGTGGAAAGAGAAGATTTCAGCAGAAGATAAGATAAGGTTTGTACTCAAAGGAGGACAGATAGCCCCCAGAATAATTTCATGAAGTAATGAATGGTCAAGAGAGATGAAAGGAGTATGCTGACAACTAACTTGGTCTGATGGCAATGAACAGAGACCAAAGGATCAATGGCCCAAATGGCTGCGTCTCTTGAAAAAGGTTGGCTTCTTTTGTTTCTATTGCAGTGATGACATGAAATCATTCAATAAGAAGGGCAGTCATAAATAATAATGGAGAAGTCAAAGCACAAAAGAACTTGTGGAAAACATTTTTCCACTGAGTGGGCTATATCTCTCTGCCAATTCCTCAGTAGAACTACTAATCGAATTTGGGAGAGCTGCCTAAATAGGTACGGGGTTCTTAAAATTATGTCAGCTGTTTTTCACCAATATCATCCCTCAGCTATTTTTAATTGTACTTGAATATGTCCAGTATTCCAAGTTCCCTAGTATGTGGATATACCGTGGATCTGCCAGAGGATTAAGTTGGCCTAGGAGGATCCAGCAATACCCAGTGCCACCCGAGTGGCAGGAAATTTGTCACAATGCCACCCCGTTGGCGCTCACTCTCTGCAAGCTGTCATGGATTCACATGGCTTAGCATGCCAGGCCAGGGCCAGGATGGTGGGGTTTGACAAAATAAAATTATAACAAAGGTGAATTCTATGTAGTGCTTTGGAAATAAATTAGCAAGCAGTTCCAGGTACACATATGCGTGTCTGTGAGTATCTATAATGACAGGTGTATCTGAGGTCAACTGTTTGTTAAGGAAACTAACACTTCCTTTATTAGATAAAGATGCAAAGGATAAGATTCTAAAAGTAAATATTTATTATGACAAATAATTCCAAAATTAAGATAAATACATTTTTGCATGGAACAAAAGGTTTTAAAACATTACTGTGATCCTAAAAAAAAATCCTCTCTACTGATTTTTTTTCCGGAAAGACTTTTTAAGTTTGTTGCTTTGAGGATGTATTACTAAGGTGGTATTTAGAGAAGCCGCGTGGCTCAGTGGAAAGACCATGGGCTCTGGAGTCAGAGGTCATGGGTTCAAATCCCAGCCCCGCCAATTGTCAGCTGTGTGACTTTGGGCAAGTCACTTAACTTCTCTGGGCCTCAGTTCCCTCGTCTGTAAAATGGGGATTAAGACTGTGAGCCCCCCGTGGGACAACCTGATCACCTTGTAACCTCCCCAGTGCTTAGAACAGTACTTAGCACATAGTAAGCACTTAATAAATGCCATTATTATTACCCCAAGCCTTAATCAATCAATCAATCGTATTTATTGAGCACTTACTGTGTGCAGAGCACCGTACTAAACGCTTGGGAAGTACAAGTTGGCAACATATAGAGGCAGTCCCTACCCAACAGTGGGCTCACAGTCTAAAAGGGGGAGACAGAAAACAAAACCAAACATACTAACAAAATAAAATAAATAGAATAGATATGTACAAGTAGAATAAATAAATAAATAAATAGAGTAATAAATATGTACAAACGTATATACATATATACAGGTGCTGTGGGGAAGGGAAGGAGGTAAGATGGGGGGATGGAGTGGGGGACGAGGGGGAGAGGAAGGACTCCACTTTCCTATAATTGAAAACGTAAAGCCTAATAATTCTCAATTTTTCAAGTAAATGCATCGATTATTCTCATCCTTTCACTATAAAGCAAACGTTTCAGAAGTCGAAAGGGGGCTTGAGGTGAGTATCACATGGCGTGCTGTGAATGACCACTGGGAGTGTTAATATAACTGGTTATAGATGGACATTAGGGAGCATTTTTGATCTTCTATTGCAATAATCATTTAATATCAAGGTATTTCCAAGTTGTGTCCACAGACTGAAGCGTAAAGGTAAAGCAATATAGTTATCCACGTTTGTAATTTAGCTCTACACCACAAGATGGAGTTTGTGTTGCAGCTAGAGTCCATGATGGACATTCGTTTTTCAGAAGTTTAACTGAATTTTCTTTCCCACTTCCTTTTTTCTGAAACAAAGAAATTTAAATAGTAACACCAATTGCAAGTCTAAGTCAATTACCCTGCATATTATAAAATATCTTGTGCATAACTGCCTATCTTCACCAAATTAGTTCCATAACTTCCGTGTTACAATGGGACAGCTGACTAGAGTCTCAAGCAATATAAACCATATGTGCAGAGAGTATAATTCACATAAAAAGAAAAAAAAAAGAATTACAGGGCATTTGCATTATGCAATTCTCTTGGCAGTGTTGACAATCAGAATTTGTTCATAGGTAACACAGTCCATAAAAGTAGGAATGTAATTTGATATATTTATATAAACTGTACTTCGCACATTAAATCTGTGGTGTTTCGGAAGTGAAAAATAGTGTTGGTTATTTATTGAGATCAGACGGACGGTATTGTAGGGAAATTTTAGTATCCCACCATCTGATTGACTGTGAAACCTGGACCTATGTCAGATATCATATCTGGTTTCTACAGCAGCTCCCCAGTGACACATATATGCAATTCTTCCATCAAGTGGAAAGGCAGAATCCAAAAAAAATATGAGCCTGGAGTTTAGTCATTCTTACCAGCACCAGAGCAATGCTTATTGCATTAAACCTTCCGGAGGAAGGAGAATGGTTGACATCCAAGGCTAAATGGGTAACTGCAAACAGAAGACCAAGCAGAAATGATTTAAAGATGCTTGAAAGCAAATTTAAAAGGATGTGACTGAGTTATGTCATAAGTAGAAAACAAGTCAATCTGGTGCAAAGGAATTGAAAATGGAGCAAATTTTTCAAACTTGTGAAACTATTTCTATTGTTTCCTTTGGAGGAGGGAACTTTGCTTGGTATTAGTAGGAAATCTTTTCTATTTTTAAGATGGAAAGTTTATTTTGTCAAAATGCTAATAGAATTAACTGCTTTCCATAAAAGATGCATACACTTTTTGTATTTTCCCACTCCTACTGTATTTATTCAATTCAGTTGTGTTTATTGAGTGCTTACTGTGTTCAAAGAACCGTGCTGAGTGTTTGGGAGCGTACAATATAACAATGAACAAACAAATTCCCTGCTCTCAATGAGCTCACAGACTAGAGATGTCTTCATATTTCTGTCCCTATTTTTTTCCCTCACACCACCCTGACAATTTCCCCTCTCCTGTTTTTCTTCTTCCTCTCTCCCTGTGTTTCATTCTATTTTGTTTATTATATGTTCTAGTTTCCTCCATTTCTCAGTTTCCCTTCCCCTCCCACTTTTGTGTCAGAGAAGCAGCGTGGCTCAGTGGAAAGAGCCCGGGCTTTGGAGTCAGAGGTCTTGGGTTCGAATTCCGGCCCCGCCATATGTCTGCTGTGTGACCTTGGGCAAGTCACTTAACTTCTCTGAGCCTCAGTTACCTCATCAGTAAATTGGGGATTGACTGTGGGCCCCACCTGGGACAACCTGATCACGTTGTATCCCCCCAGTGCTTAGAACAGTGCTTTGCACATAGTAAATGCTTAACAAATGCTATTATTATTATTAGTAGTAGTATTAGTATTAGTATTAGTATTAGTATTATTTTGTGTGCTTGCTGTGGGCAGGGAATATCTACCAATTCTGTTGTGTGTACTCTCTCAAGCACTTAATAAAGTGCTCTGCATGCAGCATAGTACCAAATAAATACCACTGAGGATGATGATTATCATCCTCCCATGTCTCCATTTGCTTTTCTTTGCTTGTGGCTAATTTCTTGTGCTCATTGGTCAGGTTTCCCTGATATAATAATAATAATAATAATGTTGGCATTTGTTAAGCACTTACTATGTTTAAAGCACTGTTCTAAGCACTGGGGGGGGATACAAAGTCATCAGGTTGTCCCATGTGGGGCTCACAGTCTTAATGCCCATTTTACAGATGAGGTAACTGAGGCTCAGAGAAGTTAAGTGACTTGCCCAAGGTCACACAGCAGACATTGCCAAGATCCGCCCTTTCTTCTCCATCCAAACTGCTACCCTGCTCATTCAAGCTCTCAACCTATCCCATCTGGACTACTGCACCAGCCTTCTCTCTGATCTCCCATCCTCTTGTCTCTCTCCACTTCAGTCCATACTTCATGCTGCTGCCCGGATTATCTTTGTCCAGAAACGCTCTGGGCATATCACTCCCCTCCTCAAAAATCTCCAGTGGCTACCAATCAATCTGCGCATCAGGCAGAAACTCCTCACCCTGGGCTTCAAGGCCCTCCATCACCTCACCCCCTCCTACCTCACCTCCCCTCTCTCCTTCTACTGCCCAGCCCGCACCCTCCGCTCCTCCACCACTAATCTCCTCACTGTACCTCGCTCTCGCCTGTCCCGCCATCGACCCCTGGCCCACATCATCCCCCGGGCCTGGAATGCCCTCCCTCTGCCCATCCGCCAAGCTAGCTCTCTTCCTCCCTTCAAGGCCCTACTGAGAGCTCACCTCCTCCAGGAGGCCTTCCCAGACTGAGCCCCTTCCTTCCTCCGCCCCTCGTCCCCTCTCCATCCCCCCATCTCACCTCCTTCCCTTCCCCACAGCACCTGTATATATGTATATATGGTTGTACATATTTATTACTCTATTTATTTATTTTACTTGTCCATATCTATCCTATTTATTTTATTTTGTTAGTATGTTTGGTTTTGTTCTCTGTCTCCCCCTTTTAGACTGTGAGCCCACTGTTGGGTAGGGACTGTCTCTATATGTTGCCAATTTGTACTTCCCAAGCGCTTAGTACAGTGCTCTGCACATAGTAAGCACTCAATAAATACGATTGATGATGATGATGACGTGGTGGAGTGGGATTCGAACCCATGACCTCTGACTCCAAAACCCGTGCTCTTTCCACTGAGCCATGCTGCTTCTCTTGAAAAGTCTAGGACCAGGCACCCTTTCCATTTTACTAGAACCTTAGAAACCAATTACTTGGTTAATCAGGTTCTGCAGTTGATCTCAGACTATCATCATGTTGGTCCGAGTCCCCTGCTCCATGTTCCCTAAAAGTTCAGTGCTGGTGGACTTTGTGGTACTATGTGCCAGGAACTGTGTGGTACAATGTGCACATACTATGTGCCAGGAATTGAGAAGCAGCGTGACTCAGTGGAAAAAGCACAGGCTTGGGAGTCAGAGGTCATGGGTTCAAATCCTGACTCTGCTACTTGTCAGCTGTGTGACTTTGGGCAAGTCACTTCACTTCTCTGTGCCTCAGTTACCTCATCTGTAAAATGGGGATGAAGACTGTGAGCCCCACGTGGGACAACCTGATCACCTTGTATCCTCCCCAGTAAGGAGAAGCAGCGTGGCTCAGTGGAAAGAGCCCCGGCTTTGGAGTCCGAGGTCATGGGTTCAAATCCCGGGTCCGCCAACTGTCAGCTGTGGGACTTTGGGCAAGTCACTTCACTTCTCTGGGCCTCAGTTCCCTCATCTGTAAAATGGGGATTAAAACTGTGAGCCCCCCGTGGGACAACGTGATCACCTTGTAACCTCCCCAGCGCTTAGAACAGTGCTTTGCACATAGTAAGCACTTAACAAATACCATCATTATTATGAGAAGCAGCGTGGCTCAGTGAAAAGAGCACGGGCTTTGGAGTCAGAGGTCATGGGTTCAAATCCCGGCTTCACCAATTGTCAGCTGTGTGACTTTGGGCAAGTCACTTAACTTTGTGCCTCAGTTACCTCATCTGTAAAATGGGGATTAAGACTGTGAGCCCCCCGGGGGACAACCTCATCACCTTGTAAACTCCCCAGCGCTTAGAACAGTGCTTTGCACATAGTAAGCACTTAAATGCCGTTATTATTATTACTATTATTATTATTATTATTATTATTATTATTACTAAGGGCAGAGGTAGATACAAGTTAATCATATTGGACACAGTCCATGTCCTATATGGGGCTTACAGTCTGAAAACCCATTTTACAGATGAGGTAACTGAGGCAGAGAGAAGTGAAACAACTTGCCCAAAGTCACGTAGCAGACAAGTGAGCCCATTGTGGTCAGGGATTGTCTCTGTTTGTTGCTGAATTGTGCTTCCCAAGCACTTAGTACAGTGCGTTGCACACAGTAAGCACTCAATAAATACAATTGAATGAATGAAGTGGCAGAGGTTGGATTAGAATCCAGGTGCTTTTGACATCCAAGCCCGTGTTTTATCCACTTGTCTGTTAAGCACTTACATTCCAAGCACTGTTCTAAGCTTTAAAATAGATACAAGATAATCAACTTGGACATGGACTCTGTTCCACATGAGGCTCACAGACTAAGTAAAAGGGTGAACAGCTATTGAATTCCCATTTTGCAGTTGAGGAAACAGACACGACAAAAAAAAAGAATAATGGCATTTGTTAATTGCTTATTATGTGCAAAGCACTGCTCTAAGCTCTGGGGAGGTTACAAGGTGATCTGGTTGTCCCATGGGGGACTTACAGTCTTAATCCGTACTTTACAGATGAGGTAACTGAGGCACAGAGAAGTTGAGTGACTTGCCCAGAGTCACACAGCTGACAATTGGTGGAGCCAAGATTTGAACCCATGACCTCTGACTCCAGAGCCCTTGCTCTTTCCAATGAGCCATGCTGCTTCTCTAAAACCAACATTAGAACCCAGGTCCTTCTGATTTCCAGGCCTGTGCACTATCCACTAGGCCATGTTGCTTCTCTTTAGTGGATCCTAGCCATAAAAAGCGACTCTTCCTGATTTTCTGACAGCTTTAGCTGTAGCTTATCCTTCTAGACTGTGAGCCCACTGTTGGGTAGGGACCGTCTCTATATGTTGCCAACTTGTACTTCCCAAGCGCCTAGTACAGTGCTCTGCACACCGTAAGCGCTCAGTAAATACGATTGAATGAATCCCCTGAGTGTGGTATTTCGGGCTGAGCGCTCTCTCTCTTTCTTTTCCTATTTTCGGCTCATGTTTATGTGAGCTCTGCCAAATGTTTATCACTGAGACTCGGTTAGTTAATGTTCTCACCCAACTCACCCTTTTTTCTTCTTTTTTTTAATGTTGTTTGTTAAGTGCTTACTATGTTCCCGACACTGTACTAAGCACTGTGTAGATACAAGATAATCAGATTAGACACAGTCTATACCCTAAATGGTGCTCACAGTTTTAATCCCCATTTGACAGATGAGGTAACTGAGGCACAGAGAAGTTAAGTGACTTGCCCAAGGTCACACAGCAGACAAGTGGTGGATCTAGGATTAGAACTCAGGTCCTCTCACTCTCAGGCCCAGGTTCCTTTGACTAGGTTACACTGCTTCTTCACCTGCTCAGGCAAGTTTATTTGAAATTTGACATATCCTCATCGGTATTTCTGTATGTGATGAAGGTGGTTAGGAACAAAAAGGTTCATTCACTTTGCTTCCTTTTTGTAATGGAAAGGTGGTCACTATAGGTGTGACTACAATGAAGCCAGTCATCACTGAAGCCAGGATTAAAACCCAGATTCTCCGTCTTCCAGGCCTTTGCTCTTTCCACAAGGCCAGGCTGTTTCCGCTTTACTTTATCTGACTGTAGCTTGTAACTTTCCCAGAAACAAATATTGCTCGTGATCATGACAATCTTCATGTGTCTGTTAAATTTTGGTCGGAAGCATCAGAATAATAATGCCCACTTCCTCAACCTGTCGGTGTGTCATGAGACTTTCATTTTATATTGGTGCAGGGCGTATACTGAAACAAATTTGGATTTATTTTTGAACTCCTGTCAGCACTCCATAATTAACATGGCCCAGAAGAGAAATACTATTTTGCCTCCTGCATCGTCAACAAAACTGTCAGCCGAGTAATGATGCCAACATCTTTATTATTATTCCTGCTAATGTGAAAAGATGCAAAAATGAGCAGCTGGATTTTCACACACTGGGCTGTGTTTAAAGTACTAGCACTTGGAAAAATCTGCCTGAAATATAGATTTGGAGGCTCTTTACTAGTCAGGTCTTTAAAAGAGAATATAATTTTAGGCCTCAGTCATTTAACTTTTGAAGCAGATTTTCTAACTTTTCTTATAGTTAACAATTTAGTATGCTTAAACATCCTTATTGATTACACAGGTGATATTTTGGGGACCAGTTTCTTCATACTCATTTCTTCATTAGATTTAAGTTCACATTTGTTTGTAAATCCTCTGGACCTATATTCCTTCTAGACTGTATGCCCTCTCTAGACTGTAAGCTTGTTATGGGCAGGGAATATGCATTTTATAGTGTTGTGTTGTACTGTCCCAAGCACTTAAGCTCTCAATAAATATGATTGATCAATTGAATCGATTGATAAAACTCCTGACAACTTGAAGCACCCATCTTGCTTCTGTTGTATTCTTCCAAGGGATTTGAACTCAGCTCTTAATCATCATCATCAATCGTATTTATTGGGCACTTACTGTGTGCAGAGCACTGTACTAAGCACTTGGGAAGTACAAATTGGCAACATATAGAGACAGTCCCTACCCAACAGTGGGCTCACAGTCTAAAATAATAATGATAACGATAGCATTTGTTACGCGCTTACTATGTGCCAACCACTGTTTTAAGCGTGGGGGGATGGGGAGATACAAGGTGATCAGTTTGTCCCATGTGGGGCTCACAGTCTTAATCCCCATTTTACAGATGAGGTAATTAAGGCCCAGAGACGTTAAGTGATTTGCCAAAAGTTGCACAGCTGACAAGTGGTGGAGTCGGATTAGAACCCATAACCAAGCCCGTGCTCTTTCCACTGAGCCACACTGCTTCTCAAAGAAAAAGAAATGACATTAATCAGTGATGCATGGCATGATATTTTATAGGCAATGGAAAAATGCATTTGTGTTTAATAATTTAATCAGAAAAAAAAGAACCAAGATGGTTAGAAGAAAACAGGTCCCAGGAGTAAAGGTATAAAGCACCATGAAAGAAAGAACATGCGGAAATAATAACATTTCCTCATAGGAAGATGCAAATCTATAGTTTTGAAATAGTATGGATTAAGCAAAACATTTGGTGTTTCATCCCTCTGGATTTTAAACTCCTCCTTCTAGTCTGTAAATTCCTCCCTGTCGACTGTGAGGTTCCTTTGGCCTGCAAATGTGTCTACCAACTCATTTGAAACTCTCCTAAGCACTCCTCTGTACAGTACCCTGCACACAGTAATTTCTCAATTCCACTGATTAATTGATGAACCAAGAATATTGAAGATCTCAGAAGTTAGTTGCTTCATTGCTTAGGTTTAATGAATTATTCTAAATCCCCAATTTTCCAGTGAAGATTTTCCAAGAAGTAATTTACTAAATGATAGCCTTCTTCCCTGAAAATGTTGGTTGTAGTATTATGGCATTTTCTAAGTGCTTACTGTGTGTTGAGCATTGTTCTAAGCACTGGGATAGATGCAGGTTAATCAGATTAGACTCAGTCTTTGTCCTGCATGATGCTCACATTTTAATTACGAGGGAAAGCAAGTATTGCATCCCCAGTTGGGGAAACTGAGACACAGAGAAGTTAAGTGACATGCCCAAGGTCACACAGCAGGCAAGCGGCAGAGCTGAGATTAGAACCTGGGTGCTCTGAATTGAAATATTCAGTCTGTCACCAAATCCTGTCAATTCAACCTTAACAACATCCCTAAAATCCACTCTTTCGTCTTCATCCAAACTGCTTACCACTGGCTTTAAAGCACTCAATCATCTTGCCCCCTACTACCATTCCTCATTGCTCTCCTACTGCAACCGACCCACATATTTTGCTCCTCTAATGCTTATCTACTCACTCTACATTAATGTCTCCTATCTAGACACCAATCTTTCATCCATGTCCTGCCTCTGGCCTGGAATGTCCTCCCTCTTCATATCTGACAGACAATTCATTCATTCCTTCAATCATATTTATTGAGGGCCTACTGTGTGCAGAGCACTGTACTGTGCACTTGGAAAGTGCAATTTGGCAACAGGTAGAGACAGTCCCTACCCAACAACGCCTTCATCATCATCATCATCATCAATCGTATTTATTGAGCGCTTACTATGTGCAGAGCACTGTACTAAGTGCTTGGGAAGTACAAATTGGCAACATATAGAGACAGTCCCTACCCAACAGTGGGCTCACAGTCTTCAAAGCCTTATTGATCAAGCCTTGATTTCCTCTTCTCCCACTCCCTCTGCATCACCCTTTCACTTGGATTTGTACCCTTTATTCATCCCTCTCTCAGCCTCACAGAACTTATGCACACATTCATAATATATTTATTGATATTCATGTCTGTCTCTCCCTCTAAACCGTAAGCTCGCTGTGGTCAGAAAACATGTCTACCAATTCTGTTATATTCCGTTCTCCCAAATGCTTAGTACTTTGTTCTGCACACAGTAGGCACTCATTATATATGATTAATTGATTGATTAATTGATTGATCAGTTATATTGTGTGAGTTACACCTGAGGCAGGGGATTAAGACTGTGAGCCCCCCTGAGGGACAACCTAATCACCTTGTAACCTCCCCAGTGCTTAGAACAGTGCTTTGCACATAGTAAATGCTTAATAAATGCCATTATATATATATACACATATGTAATGGGATGTGATTTGTGGGTTCACAGGTTTTAAAATAATGTAATTCTGTCCCTGGAGATTATCTACACAGAGGTGATGGTTAGGGTTTAAAGGATGTAGAAAGAGAAGAAATGTGAAAAGGACTGAGATAAGTGATGTACCTTTAGAACACAGAGTGTTATTGTTCTATGATACGATAGAGAATAATCCTAAGAATGAGCTAGTTAATGCAGTAAAACAGAACTGCAATTTATGATGTTTTGGAACTCTGCCACTCATGACTTACAAAGAAATCGTTTTGCAGCAGTAAAGCTTTTCTAAGACCCTTCAAACCATGATGTTTTATTTGCAATTAATGGAATAGGAGGTGTAGATTTAGTGCTAGAGTTGTGTAACAAAGTTTGCTGAATGATACTTGGACTAACTCAAAGAAGAGCATACTGAAACTCTTGTGGTCTCATCTGTCAACCACTCACCCATCAAATGGCATTGAAATTGGAGAACTTGATTGGAATGTGTCTGAATTGAAGGTAGACTATATGACCCATCCATGCACAGTGATTGCAAACAGTGAGTATGTTGTGAATAAAATATGTTCTTCATTGTCCTAAAATGCATATCACAATGGGAAGTTCTGCTGTTGTTTCAGTAGAAACTGTATTTGTACTGGTGATCAGGAGAACTGTGTTCCCGGCTCTGCAAGTAGGAGAGTGACTTCTGGCTTATTCTGTTGGTGGTAAAGTTTCCTGACCAAAGAATCAATTAAGGTGTTGCATGTGATAGAAAGACCAAACAGGGATCCTGAAAAATAGCTGGCTAATGTGAGCATCGGAAAATACTGAATGTAATTCCTCAATGTCCTACATTTGTGTCTGATGAGTCTCCAATGACTCTCCATGCCCTAGCAGGAATACCCACCAGTAGAGGTGAGAGAATATAACTAGCTTACTAACCACAAGAACTATCATCAATTCCTTCATCCACGTTCTTTTTCCTGAAGTTCAGGTCCTGAGATCTCAGGCCCAAGTCTCGTCAGTTGTTTTCAGCGGGAAACTCCATCATAATTAAACCCTAAACCTATGAACTCACTTACGAGAACATTGTCACATCAGGAGGTTTACATTAGCTTGGCAAATGTTCCTCTATCAAGAGAGTACGGTGGCCTGAAACTCGTAATTGTCAAGGTAAAGTAAAGGTTAAAGGTCATTTGGGACCACAAGCAAATATGCCATCCATACCTTTAAAAAGTTAATATCAAATAGAAAATAGGTTTGCAATTAAGTCTCCTGAGAACACATGTTGAACTAAAATATTTAATTGCTTAGTTTGGTATTTGAATCAGTCTCCTGTGTTTATTTATTTTAAAAAAACAAATAACATTTGGTGAAGTGTCAGGTAGGGGACTTGAAGATATTTAAGAGTGAATACTGCCTTCTTCATGAGTTGTTTTATTCTTTTAATGGTTTTTCCTGGAACAAGTGGGAAGACATATCAGTTCAAATCTTCCATGGGGAAACTTGCCATAAAATTATCTAAATTTAGTTTGCTATCTGTACTCAGTAGCTTAATAGTTCCTTAAATGTACTCATTTTCTATCTGTTTCTCATAAGAAATGGTTGGTTTGAACGAGTTGTCTACACGCGCTGCCTAGAATTCCTCAACAACAACCTCCTGCTTGCCAAATCCAACGGCTCATACTCTGTCCTAATCCTCCTCGACCTCTCAGCTGCCTTTGACACTGTGGACCACCCCCTTCTCCTCAACACGTTATCTGACCTTGGCTTCACAGACTCCGTCCTCTCCTGGTTCTCCTCTTATCTCTCCGGTCGTTCTTTCTCAGTCTCTTTTGCAGGCTCCACCTCCCCCTCCCATCCTCTTACTGTGGGGGTTCCCCAAGGTTCAGTGCTTGGTCCCCTTCTGTTCTCAATATACACTCACTCCCTTGGTGACCTCGTTCGCTCCCACGGCTTCAACTATCATCTCTACGCTGATGACACCCAGATCTACATCTCTGCCCCTGCTCTCTCCCCCTCCCTCCAGGCTCGCATCTCCTCCTGCCTTCAGGACATCTCCATCTGGATGTCCGCCCGCCACCTAAAGCTCAACATGTCGAAGACTGAGCTCCTTGTCTTCCCTCCCAAACCTTGTCCTCTCCCTGACTTTCCCATCTCTGTTGACGGCACTACCATCCTTCCCGTCTCACAAGCCCGCAACCTTGGTGTCATCCTCGACTCCGCTCTCTCATTCACCCCTCACATCCAAGCCGTCACCAAAACCTGCCGGTCTCAGCTCCGCAACATTGCCAAGATCCGCCCTTTCCTCTCCATCCAAACCGCTACCCTGCTAACTCAAGCTCTCATCCTATCCCGTCTGGACTACTGCACTAGCCTTCTCTCTGATCTCCCATCCTCGTGTCTCTCTCCACTTCAATCCATACTTCATGCTGCTGCCCGGATTATCTTTGTCCAGAAACGCTCTGGACATATTACTCCCCTCCTCAAAAACCTCCAATGGCTACCGATCAATCTGCGCATCAAGCAGAAACTCCTCACCCTGGGCTTCAAGGCTGTCCATCACCTCGCCCCCTCCTACCTCACCTCCCTTCTCTCCTTCTACTGCCCAGCCCGCACCCTCCGCTCCTCCACCACTAATCTCCTCACTGTACCTCGCTCTCGCCTGTCCCGCCATCGACCCCCGGCCCACGTCATCCCCCGGGCCTGGAATGCCCTCCCTCTGCCCATCCGCCAAGCTAGCTCTCTTCCTCCCTTCAAGGCCCTGCTGAGAGCTCACCTCCTCCAGGAGGCCTTCCCAGACTGAGCCCCTTCTTTCCTCTCCCCCTCGTCCCCCTCTCCATCCTCCCGTCTTACCTCCTTCCCTTCCCCACAGCACCTGTATATATGTATATATGGTTGTACATATTTATTACTCTATTTATCTATTTATTTATTTATTTTACTTGTGCATTTCTATCCTACTTATTTTATTTTGTTGGTATGTTTGGTTCTGTTCTCTGTCTCCCCCTTTTAGACTGTGAGCCCACTGTTGGGTAGGGACTGTCTCTATGTGATGCCAATTTGTACTTCCCAAGCGCTTAGTACAGTGCTCTGCACATAGTAAGCGCTCAATAAATGCGATTGATTGATTGATTGATTGATTGGTTTTGGTTTAAGAATTATTTTGCAGCTCAGTAGATTTTTACCTTATGTATATTTAGGAAAGTCAGAATGTCCGAATGAAGAGTGTCTATAAAAGCTTTCTTCCTCACCCTTTCAGTCTTCCTCTTGCTCTCTTCAAGCTTAGCAAGTTCAAGCATTAAAATACAGCTGCATCTAGGGGAGATGGGATAACAGGAGTATTTCTTCTCAAATCCATTTTTAAATGAATACTTATGTTCTGTGTACAATATTTGCCGAACTGCACAGATGCGGCTTACTCCTCGGAACTATTAGTTCAGTATATTTGTATTGTACTCCCCTAAACCTGGCCTAGTGGAAAAAGCATGGTCCTGGGAGTCCTCTGACTAATTCTGCATATGCTGTGTGATCTGCAGCAAGTCACTTCTCTTCTTTGGGCCTTAATTCCCTCATCTGCAAAATGGGAATTCAATACCTGTTCTCTCTCCTACTTAGACTGTGAGCCCCACATAGGACCTGATTATCGTGTTTCTACCCCAGCACTTAGTACAGTGCTTGGCTCATAGTAAGCACTTAACAAATCCTATAATTATCATTAGAAGTACAATGCTCTGCACATAAAAAGTGTTCAATTGATTGATCCTCAAAAACTTTCAATGGTTACCCATTCCTCTCCATACCAAGTAAAAACTTCTGACCTTAATTCATTCCCTCTTTCTTATCCTCTTATCCACTCTCACCATCTCAGCTTGTACCTCTCTTCCTCCTTAGCTCACCTAGCTCATTCCTAGTTTTCAAATTTTCCTTCTCTGATGACTCCTTCTTCACACTACTCCCTTGCTTGGAACTCCCACTCTTAAGATTGTGAGCCCCACGTGGGACAACCTGGTCACCTTGTAAATTCCCCAGCACTTAGAACAGTGCTTTGCACATAGTAAGTGCTTAATGAATGATATTATTATTATTATCATTATTATTATTATTATTATTATTTTCAAACCCAACTGGTTACAATTTTCCCCATCTTCCAATCCCTTCTGAAATTACCCCTTTTCCAGGAGGCTTTCCCCAATTAATTATTCTCCCCCCAGGACATATCCTCCTGAATTCAAGATTAACACGTGGGCATCGTTTCGGTACTTAGGTAGTCATGCATTGCCCTTCTGCCTATATTTTACTCTACTATTTGAGCACGTGCTTTCCCACGTAAGCACAAGCTTTCCCACATATTCATTTCTCCAGTCTCAATTTCCTCCTGTCCATAAATTATTTTTTGCTTGTGTTCTCCCATTAGATTTCTAGCTTCTAGATGGATTGGGTCTATTACCTCTAATGTGGTCTTCAAACCTCTTATTATGGGGTTCTGCAGCAGTAGGCCTTCAATAAATGCTACTGATTAATTCAAGTCTTATTTATACTTGAATGTCAAGTTAATCAAACTTAAAATATTAGTAGTTCAATCATATATGCTCCAAAAAATAGAAAATAATAATAATTTTGGTATTTGTTAAGCTCTTACTATTTGCCAAGTACTGGTCTAAGCTCTGGGGGAGATACAAGGTAATCAGGTTGTCCCACATGGGGCTCACAGTCTTAATCCCCATTTTACAGATGAGGGAACTGAGGCACAGAGAAGTGAAGTGACTTGCCCAAAGTTGCACAGCTGACAAGTGGCGGGGCTGGGATTAGAACCCACAACCTCTGACTCCCAAACCCTAAAAATACTCGGAGGAAAAATAAATTACTCTTGGTACTCTGTTCTAGATTTGACTATTTCCAGGGTTAAACAACTTCTTGCAAATTTCCTTTTAGCTAATTCTGGATTAATGTACTATAAGTCTTGGTTTGCAGTGATGAAGTAATGAATGCTGGATTGTTGAGTCAATCAATGGTATTTATTGAGTGCTTACTGTGTACAGAGAGCCCTGTACAAAATGCTTGAGAGAGTACAATATAACAGAGTTGTTAGACATGTTCTTTGTGAAGAAGGAATTTACAACCTAGAGGATCCCATGCCTTTTAGGATAATTTCCTCTAAAGGGGGAGCATGTCATGTTCCTCGCAATATCACCACCTGGAAGCCTCAGTCCCAAAGGAGTGGGAAGAAACCTCTGTGTGTCTGATGCCTCTTTTAGACTGTGAGCCCACTGTTGGGTAGGGACTGTCTCTATGTGTTGCCAATTTGTACTTCCCAAGCGCTTAGTACAGTGCTCTGCACACAGCAAGCGCTCAATAAATACGATAGATGATGATGATGATGATGACTCCATAAAATAGTGAGCTCAAATGGACAGCCTCCATTCTCCTGCCAGACACCATGGGAATGAAACCTGCCTTCCCAAACTTTAGAAGACTGGGATTGTTGTAGCAGCTCCTAATTAGGATCTGTATATGGAGCACTGAGGGACCTGAGATCTCCCACCCCCGAGGAGTGTTTTAGCTATTTATTTTAAGTATATACTTTTTATTATTAAACAATAATTATTAAGATTATTTGTCATTAATGTTGTTTATATTTACCACTTATTGTTCTGTAGATTTGTTTTCCCCCACTGTAATTATGAGCTCTTTACAGAACAGGAGCCATGCCTGAATTGCTTATCTTGTACTTCCGCCTATATGGACATAATTCAGTGCTTGGTAAGTACTTTCTCAATAATAATAACAATAATAGTACTTGTTAAGTTCTTATTATGTGCCCAGCACTGTTTTAAACACTAAGGTGGATACAAGCTAATCAGGTTGGACACAGTCCCTGTCCCACCGGGGACTCCCGGTCTTAATCCCCATTTTACAGATGAGGTCACTGAAGCCCAGAGAAGTTAAGTGATTTGCCCGAAGATCACACAGAAGGCATGTGGCAGAGGTAGGATTAAAACCCAGGTTCTTCTGAGGCCTGGGCTCTACCCACTAAGCCATGCTGCTTCTCAGTGTTCAGTACTTGGAATATATTAGGCATTTATTACACACAAAATAATGATAATGATAATTACAATAATGATATAAATAATTTTTACAGCAAAGCTATCCTGAAGTCAGTGAACATACTGAGGTACAGTATCAATATTAGTGCACTATGATTTACAGTTACAGAAGGAATAAACATTTCAGTTACTCTAAAAATAATCTCCAAAATAAATTGCAAAATGAAAGCAAATAAGAAAGCCTAGTTCCCGAAAATAGATCAAGTTGATTTTTTGAGGAGTACCCACAGCAGGGGAAAGAACTTTCTACGTATTACATTTCCTGATTGTCAGTTGGTATTTCTCTTGATAAAATAAATCCTGTAAATTTGGTCCTTCCTATACTATTTTAATGGGATCTGACTATATTTGCTGATTTTCATTTCTCCCTTCAAGTAAGCGTGAGTCATTCTAATCCTGAGATTGCTCTAAAGCCTGCTATGCAGCATGCCAATTAGAACACTTTGATTATCTTTAGGCATAAAATTTCTTACACTTCCTCCTAAAGAACAGGTATTCTAATTGGTGTGCTTGTGGGTAGATTATCTGGTTGAAATTGACTTTTTAGTAACTGATGATAGTAACTGAGAGTTTTTAATCGTGAGGGTATATAATAATAATAATAATAATGATAATAATAATAATAATAATGGCATTTGTTATGTGCTTACTATGTGCCAAGCCCTGGGGGGATGCAAGGTAATCAGGTTGTCCCACATGGGGCTCATAGTCTTAATCCCCATTTTACAGGGGAGGTAACTGAGGCACAAAGAAGTTAAGTGACTTGCCCAAAGTCACACAGAAGACAAGTGTCAGAGCCAGGATTAGAGCCCATGAACTCCGACTCCCAAGCCCATGCTCTTTCCATCATCATCAATCGTATTTATTGAGCGCTTACTGTGTGCAGAGCACTGTACTAAGCGCTTGGGAAGTACAAATTGGCAACATATAGAGACAGTCCCTACCCAACAGTGGGTTCACAGCTCACAGTGGGCTCACACTCACTGAGCCAGGCTGCTTCTCTACAAGCTAATCAGATTGGATACAGTCCAGTGGCCCCCGTGGGGCTCACAGTCTTAATTTGCATTTTACAGATGAGGTGGCTGAGGCACAGGGAAGTTGAATGACTTGCCCAAGGTCACACAGCAAACAAGTGGTGGAGCCGGGATTAGAACCCAGAGCATCTGATTCCCAGGCCAGTGCTCTTGCCACTAGGCCACTCTGCTTCTCGTGCTTTGTGGACTATGGCATCCCTTGAATACATAGGCAATATGTTTCATAAAAATGGCACTTTTCATGTTATTTGCTGCCAAGTGCAATTTTAAATTAGAGTTCTAATTTTCATCGAAGTGCAATCTGGGATATCAGCTGTGAGCCTGTTGTTGGGTAGGGACCATCTCTATAAGTTGCCGACTTGTACTTCCCAAGAGCGTAGTACAGTGTTCTGCACACCGTAAGTGCTCAATAAATGCGATTGACTGAATGAATGAAAACAACAGGATTTACCTAGAAAATCGTAAGTGCAGAGATCAGCTGATGTGTTCTACCTGAATTTCCCCTAGATTTATTCTGTGTGGAATACAGGAGGAGGATCATTTGAATTTCTAACTACAGTACATTAGCAGGTGTGTGTGCAGGGGGGTATCTCATTTTGTTTTTCAGTCAAGGGGCTGCAAGATTTCAAGGGAGCAAAATTTGGGGTTAAACTTTGGAAGGATAAAACCCACAAAATATCCAATAGGTGGCAGACTGGAATTAGCTATTAGAGCAAATAACTGGCCGGAGGAAGACCAATTTCCTAGGTTTATTTCCATTATTATTCATTTTAATTTTTTGCGGAGGCTTTCTAAACAAACTACCCTGCAACAAGCAATCATGGAAAACATACTCCATGATCTCATGGGCATTTCCAGTTGGCCTGATTATCCATCCAAGAATATACAAATGGTCAGTAGTGATTCTAGTAAGAAAACAAAGTATTTTTTCCCAAAGCCAGATTAAAGAAGAAACAAAAGAAACCATTCCCCAAAAGGGACAAAATTCTACTGAAACAGTCATTTGTGAAGAAAATAATTGAATCCCACTACATCCTTTCAATATAAATTATGTTCATCTTTTAAATACTGGTGCATAAGCCAGTATTCACTCCAATTGCAAGGGGCCAGAAAAAATACAGTGCAGAATTTCTATGGATAAAGTGTACAGTTGTACCTAGGCATATCATCTCATCATCCACAGTATTATCCTTGGACTGAAGGACAACTGTGTGAATCTTTAATGAGGTCCTGCATTTTGGAAAAGGACTCCGATGTCTTTCAGAAGGCCATTATGCTCTATATAACAGGTTCAAACTGACTCAGAGGATATTGGGGTAACCCACGTTTTTACAGAAGAGTTGGATGGTAGGTAAGAGAGCCAAGGGCAAAGGGGAAGAATTATTTAAACTTGTGCCCTAATTGAGTATTGCCAGTTTCTCATAGCTCTTACTTCCATCTGAACCCATCCTCCAATGCCCATAGCTACTGTCATCCTGTCTTCTTTCTGGGATAGAGGAAAGAAATGGGAAGAGCTGGGCCCTTTCCATCTGGTCTCCTTGTTGTTGTTACCATTATCTTCAAAGATATAAGAAAAAGTGGGGACTGACTGACTCAGAGGATATTGGGGTAACCCACGTTTTCACAGAAGAGTTGGATGGTAGGTAAGAGAGCCAAGGGCAAAGGGGAAGAATTATTTAAACTTGTGCCCTAATTGAGTATTGCCAGTTTCTCATAGCTCTTACTTCCATCTGAACCCATCCTCCAATGCCCATAGCTACTGTCATCCTGTCTTCTTTCTGGGATAGAGGAAAGAAATGGGAAGAGCTGGGCCCTTCCCATCTGGTCTCCTTGTTGTTGTTACCAGTATCTTCAAAGATAGAAGAAAAAGTGGGGGAGATATTCAGCCCTACCTCCAGGATTCAAGGAGCAGAATCCCTGAAGGGTGGCATCAATTTTGCAACGCTGCTGCAAGGAAACTCTAGCCTTCAGCTTTCTAGTCTTTCTGGCATTTGTTATGCTTTCAGCCCAAGACAGTTTCCTGGTGGCTGAAGGAACACTGTACTGGATTGGAAACACACTGATTGTGTTACCCTAAACTGCCACTCTGCATGGAACTGCCCCGGAGGGATTAGCTAGAGACCCACTGGTGGCCTTCTTATTTCCACTGTGGCATTTGTGGTAGCCTGGGGTAGGGATGGGGAGAGGAGCCAGAGATGAATGAATATCTGTCACCTCCTATAGACTATAGGCTCCTTGTGGGCAGGAATTGCGTCTCGTGCTGAAACCTCCCAAGTGCTTAGTACAGAGCTCTGCACATAGTAAGCGCTCAGGTAAATACCACTGTTTGATTGAGTGCACCCTTAGCTTAGGCCCTGCTTGACTGAGGCTCTGTCATTGGCAGTCCCTTCCCCACCCCTCCTACAGTAGTCTTTCAGGGTGCCACAGACTCCCAGAAATCCCACCCATTGACTGTAGCCCCCTAAAAATCTCTCTTCCTAGAAATTTGCCCTTGGTCTACTGAGCAGAGCAACCCTTCAGAATTATAATGCTGCATGCAGGCAGTGATGCCTCATTATTAAGGAAAGTGTTTCCCGGTTCCCTGGGGTGCTCTTAATGAGGAGTTCACTTGAACGAAAAGTATGTTACCCTGAGTAGTTTAGTAATGAAAATGCAAGGTGCCTAGTGGCCAGAGGATTCTGCTAGATACGAGGTTCACGTTCCGATTTGACTCCACTACTGTCTCGTCGTGTGTCACTGGGGAAGTCATTTATTCCTACTACTTTCCTTGGGAATATAATAAAGGGACATTTATGAGAACAACTAAATAACACTTCCCACAAAACTGTAAAACAGCTTTGCTCCTTGGAGATAGGCACTATAAATACGTAAAGTGATTGCATTATCATACTTAAAACTGAACCCAATTTTGAACTCTTCTTCTACCACTATCACTTCCATTTAAAACATTTTTCTAAGAATTTCTCGTCTCTTCTAGTGAAACCAGACTGATTTATTTATCTTTTGCTTAGTATCTTTTACACAGTCAGGTCTCATACATTAGCTTCACATTGCTGTTTAGTGGAATACTCCATTTTCAAGCCCAAGCTGTTTTTGTTGACTATTTCTAATCTGAAAAACATTGTTATTGATATTAGTTTTGGAAAACACTTCCTGCCCTCCTCTTCTGAAATAAAATTTTCTTCAAACCTACCTGGGCCTATCTTATTAATCTATAGTAATTATTCCAAATAATGTGGCTTCTGGTTTTTTTTAGCAATTAATTCTTGGAAAAATATTTCTATGGTCTGAAAATGCCACAGAATTTAAGAGGATTCACTGACCTTATATGCATATATCAACGGGGAAGGACTTCAACACTAGAAGGGTATTCTGAGGGAGTTTATCTAGTCTCCTTTACTAGAAATCTAAAAGATGATTCAGTTTCTAATATGTCAGGTTCAGGAATGGTCCTGGAATGGCAGTGGAATAGATCAGATGATTCTTAAATGGCTAACGCATACATGTGCCTTTTGGGGATATATATTCTAATTAGTCATGAACAGCAAATGAATGCATATTTTAATACCAGCGGTCAATTTTCCTTCCTTGTTTTCATTCATTCATTCAATCGTATTTATTGAGTGCTTACTTTGTGCAGAGCACTGTACTAAGCACTTGGGAAGTACAAGTTGGCAACATATAGAGACGGTCCCTACTCAACAGTAGGCTCACAGTCTAGAAGAGTGGTCTCACAGTCTAGAAGACTGTTTTCTGCTGGGGAGCTTGCAGTGCACCTTTTCACTGGACAAGAGGTAGTAAAGACAATGGCGCAACTATTCCAAGTGGACCCTCTTGCAAACTGAGGATACTGAGACAGGCCTGGGCATCTTGTGGTCCCCAGGGCATGACTGGCCCCCGCTCTGCCCCCTCAGAGTCTTTTCCAGGCAGGCTTAGTGTTCCCACAGGAGATAGCCCTCTGAGGAGTCAAGAGAGACAGGCAGAATCCTGCATGGGCTGCAATCAGAATCCCGCCTGACCACCTTGCTTCCTGTGTTTCTCCACTCCAGTCCATATTCCATTCTGCTGCCATGATCATTATTCTAAAAAAACATTCATTCCATGTTTCCCCACTCCTCAAGACTCTCCAGTGTTTGCCTATCCACCTCTCAGCTCCTTATCGTAGGCTTTAAAGCATTCAATCAAGATCACCCCATCCCACCTCACTAATCTCCCAGCCCACACACTTTGCTACTCTTGCCTTGCCTTATGCTGTTGAGTCATCTCCGACTCATAACGACGCCGTAGACACATCTCTCAGAGAAGCAGCATGTCTCAGTGGAAAGAGCCTGGGTTTGGGAGTCAGAGGTCATGGGTTCTAATCCCAGCTCCACCACTTGTCTGCTGTGTGAACTTGGGCAAGTCACTAGACTTCTCTGGGCCTCAGTTCCCTCCTCTGTAAAATGGGGATGAAGACTGTGAGCCCCACGTGGGTCAACCTGGTCATCTTGTATCCCCCCAGCACTTAGAACAGTGCTTCGCACATAGTAAGTGCTTAACAAATACCATCATTATTATTATTAGTATCTCTACCAGAATGCCCCATCTCCATCTGCAATAGTTCTGGTAGTGTATCTATAGAGATTTCTTGGTAAAACTACTGAAGTGGTTTACCATTGCCTCCTTCCATGCCGTAAACCTCAATCTCTGGCCTGGACTCTCTCCCATGCTGCTGCTGCCCAGCACAGGTGAGTTTTTACTTATAGCAGGTTACCTTCCACTTTCTTTCCACTGCCCAAGCTAGGAATGGAATGGACATGCCTCTGCTTGACTCTCCCTCCCATAGTCGAGACTGATAGAGAACTGGAAATTGTCCAGGTGCGACTATGAGAGGGAATTTGCTTCTCTACCACCAACTTACTCACGGTGCCCCACTCTCATCTATCTCCTTCCCTGTCCATATATGCCACATCACCACTCTCCCCACCTTCAGAGCATTATTAAGGCCACACCTCCTCCAAGAGGCCTTCTCTGATTAATTCCCCTTTCCCCCAGCTCTTTCCCCCTTCCACATTGTCTATGCACTTGGATCTGTGACTTTTGATATTTGATATTCGCCTCAACCTAAAATTCACAACACTTATATACATATATTTAAATTGGCTTTTAAAAATTGTTTATTTATATTTATGTCTGTCTCTCCCTCTAGACTATAAGCTTATTGTGGGCAGGGCCAAGCGCTTAGTACAGTGCTCTGCACACAGTAAGCACTCAATAAATACAATTGATTGATTGATTCATATCAGTACACTGCTGTGCACGTAAGTGCTCAGTTACTACCACTTGTTGCTTTGATTGATTAAACTGGTTTGGACATGACAGGGAATCATCTTTAACTTTACCCAATTTTGATTCCCAACAAAATCTAAAATACTGCTGCCTTGCTTATTACAAAATACTCTAAGATAATAGGGATATTGTGGCCGGGCTGGCTTTAGATATTTGGTAGCCCAGAGTGGGCGGGGGGGATTTGCCACTCCTTCCTGTTTCCTATGCTATTAATCAATACAGTGTGCACATGCCACATCATACAAAGTTGTTCTGGACACTCAGACATAGAGCATTAACCTGGGGCAGTGCTTGACTTCCTGAGTGTTGGGTTTCAGAGGCATTGTATTCCCTTGCCAAGTTCCTGTTCACTCAAGTATCACTTTGGCTATTGGTGGTGTTTTCAGATTTTAAACCACTTCTCCTAAAGATTTTGCTGGCACAGCTAAAGCACTCTCTTACACCTTGAAGCTTGCTGTGTGATCCACAGTCTGCACAGAATTTCAAAGCATTGAAGTTTCCTGTCGGAATAATAATTGTATTTGTTAGACAAGCGGTATGACCTTGTGGAAAGCTCATGAGCCTGGGGGGTCAGCTCCATCACTTCCTAGCTGTGTGACTTGGACCAACTCACTTAACTTCTCTGTGTCTCAGTTTTCTCATCAATACCTGTTCTCTTTCCTACCTAGGCTATAAGCCATGTGAGACAGAGACTGTGTCCAATCTGATTGTATTGTATTTACCCCAGTGCTTGCCACAGGGCTTACCACATAGTAAACATTTAACAAATGATACAATTATCATTACAATTAAGCACTTTTATGATATCATCAGATTGGACGCAGTCCCTGTCCAACGCTGGGCTCAGAGCTTAAGTAGAAGACAAAACAGGCATTGAATTCCCACTTGAAAATGAGAAAACTGAGTCCCAGAAAAGTGAACTGTTTTGCCCAAGGTCATGCAGATGACAAGAGGCATTGACATGATTAGAACCCAGGTCTCCTGATTCTCAGGCTAGTGCTTTCAACACTAGGCCACCCAGCTTCTCTTTAAAGAAGTTTAAGCACTCGAAGAATCTAGATCAGCATCTTATACCATTCTTGGAAATTTCCATCAAGCCTGTGAAGCGATAGCTAAATTCAAAGATCATGGTCAAAAAATAAAATAGAATGCATTTTTCAAGGTTCTGGTTAGATTCAGGAAAAAAGAGTCAATTTATTTGGATTCAAAGCCTATCTTTTTAAAATCCTTCAACCCAACCAACTCCACAGACAATTTGATCTCCTCTGGAGTTCTAAAAATGTGGGCTGCTTTTCCTTATTCATCGGTCCCATCAGGCGCAAAGTAATTTTTTTTCCCTTCTTTGTGATTTTAACCCTGGGGGAATTATTTTATATCTACAAGTTGGAGAGTATTTCTGGAAATTTCTAGGTGTCCTTTAAAATGGGTGCTTATCAGTGTTTTTTCTAGTGCTGTTAGAATAGAATAAAACTCTAGAGATAAAAAGGAAGGTAACTGTGATGAGCAGATACATCTGCTCAAGTGTTTGTAATTTCTCTGTGGCTATCTCATACAATAGCTTGGTAGGTGTTGAAGCCCAATAAAGGAATAAGCCAGTCAACACAAACTGCTGGGCATCATCCTCTGATTCCACCTCTTCCAGTATCCCCTTCTGAACATATTAGTTTTCTAAACTGACAGCACAGCACACAGTGTTAAGTCAGAAGACCAGGGCTTTAGTACAGCTCTGACACTGGACCTCCATTTCCTCATCTGTGAATTGGGGATAAAGTAGTCACTGGGTTCCCATATGTGAGAAAAGGATTGGGTCTGATCTGATAATCCTTCAAGGCTTCAGTATAATAGGGGAGGCAAGCAGATATATGTTGCATACATGCAACTTGAGCAGGAGGAAAACAAAAGGGGAAACAGCCGAAGCTTGAAGAAAATGTATAAGCACGTATGTAATCACCCCAAAAAAGTAATGTAAAAAATGATGTGTGCATATCAGTGCTGAGGAAGGTTGCTGGTTAATAGACCTGGGAATGGGACTAGGAATACACAGAGCTAATCCATCCTCTACATGATGGTCTGTGTTTTGAGCTTCTGTGAAGAAGATTTGGTATAGAACCGGTGGATTGAATTTGGAGTTGAAGAGCCACATGATTGATGTTTTACTTTGGGGCATAATGTTTTCTTCTGTTTTTTCTCGAATTGCGGTGTGACTGGATAGTTCAGGAGTACAAATTATTACCAGATTTGTAGATTTTTACCTGCAGATCAGCAGATTGAGTCAAAGTTATTTCTATTTGAAACCTGATTTCTTAGCATGAAATGAGTGTTTTGGCTCTTGAATCTCCAGTGAAATAGAATTATAACAATAATGATAATGGTAATAGCAGTGATGATAATAATGATGACACAATTTACTGAGTGTTTACTATGTGTCAAACACTTGCTTAGAATTTGGAAGATAAAAAATATATTAATCACATTCTAGTCCCAAATGGAATTCACAGTGGGAAGGAGATCAGTGTTTTATCCCTGTTTTAGAGAGAAAAAGCTGAAGCCGAGAAAAGATAAATGCCTTGCCCAAGTTCACACACTAGGCCACTGGCAGTGCCATGATTAAGAACCCAGTTCTCCTGATTCCCAATCCCAGGCTTTTTACACTAGTCCACACTGATCATTATGAGGATGTTTCTGTTTACTAAAGAAAATCCCTTACAGTTTTTTCTTGGAGAATCCTCAAAAAGTTTCTCTCCTCAAGCAATCTTTGCAAAGATGTAGATTCAAGAATCCAGGCTCAAAAAGGGATAATGCTTTATGAGACAAAACTATTATCATAACCCACAAGGATAGGTCATCAATCATATTTATTGATCGTATTAAATACAATCATCAATCGTATTTTTGAATGCTTACTTTGAGCAGAGCACTGAACTAAAGGCTTTGGGAGAGTGCAGTATAACAGAGTTGGTAGACACGTTCCCTGCTCCCAATGAGCTTAACAGTATAGAGGGATACAGGCATGAATATAAAGAAATAAATTATGGATATGTACATAAGTGCAGTGGTGGCTGAGGGAGGAGGAATAAAGTGTGTGAATCCAAGTGCAAGGAAATCACCAAGTGGAATGGGAGAAGAGGAAATGAGGGCTTGGGAAAGGCCTCTTGGAGGAACTGTGCCAGTGCTAAGCTCTTAGTACAGTGCTCTGCACACAGTAAGCACTCATTAAATATGATTGAATCATATCAGGCATTAAATATGATTGAATCATATCAATGATCCCACAGATCAGGCTTTGAAGGTAGGGAGAGTGATCATCTGCAGGATATGAAGAAGGAAGGTGTTATAAGCTGTAGTCAGGATGTGGCCGAGAGGTTGGCAGTGACTTAAGGGAGGTCAAAATATTTACAGTGAGTGGGTTGGCTTTAGAGAAATGAAGCATGTGGGCTGGGTTGTAATAGGAAATCAGGGAAGTAAGGTAGGAGGGGGTTAAGGTGATTTAGTGCATTAAAACCTATGGTTAGGAGGTTTGGCATATGGTTCACACCTGATGGTTTCAATTTTATCCATAAAATATTGTCTAGATCAACAGGGGCCAAAGATGAGGGAGATGGGGTTGGAGGAGAGGGACAGGGGTTTTGAGAAGGGAGTTAAGTGTCTGAAACAACTGGTGAGGCAGTGGGCATGGGAGTCAATAAAGATGTAGAAATAGTGTTGCTGGGCAGAGAAGAGGGCAGGGTTAAAGCTGTCAAGGAAGTATTTGAGGTGAACAAGGTCTGCCTGATATCTGGATTTCCACTGAGAGTACTCTGCAGCTATTGATCAGGGGTGAAGGAATCAGACTCTGGAGGTGATTCAGGGCTTTGGGTTAATGATACAGCATCAGCAAAGGGGTAGGGGAGCGAATGAATTGAATTCACTAAAGATAGATGGGTAAATCACATAGAAGGGGATGTTGATCACACATCAGCCGTCTCAGGCACGCTCTTGTCTTACGCTATCTAGTCATCTCTGACCCATGGTGACTCCACAGGCACATCTCTTCCAGAATGCCCAACCTCCATATGCAATCGTTCTGGTAATGTATCCATAGAGTTTTCCTGATAAAAATATGGAAGTGGTTTGCCATTGCCTCTTTCCATGCAGCGCTCAAATCTCCAACCTCGACTCTCCCCCATGCCGCTGCTGTCCAGCACAGGGAAGTCTTGACTTGTAGCAGATTACCTTCCACTCACTAGCCACTGCCCAAGCTAGGAATGGAATGGGTATGCCTCTGCTTGACTCTCCCTCCCATAGTCGAGATTGGTAGAGTACCAGAAACTCTCCAGGTGCGACCCGGAGAGGAGACAGACACACTCACATGCTTGTATTGCCATGAGTAGCATCATACTTGAAAACCATGAGCTGGCGTATGACTTAAGAATAGATAAAAACTAAACATTTTTCTGAAGTTCCATCTTAAACTTCAGTGTCAATTCTTGGTCAGCTCTCCATTTCATTCCCCAACCTCCATCCCCTCTATCTCTAACATCTTTTCCACTCTGAACTGGGTGTTCACTTTTACTTCCGTGAGTTTCTGAAATAGCTATGTTAAAGGCAGTCTGTGTTAAATGCAGTCTACCCTTTCAAGAAGGCTTTCTGCTTCTACATTGATAACTTTATACAATCAGATATAGGCCATTTTTCTAAATCATATTTCCAACCTATATATTGAGATGGTTTTCTCACAGATTTTCTCAACTGCTTCCCTCAGTGGTGTGTTTCAAGAATGACTTTTCTAAGATGTCTTGCATCCAAATTAAGAAAAGCAAAGTACAGGAAACATGTTGTGAGTTTAAATGTTTCATAACATTTTTCTTCCGAAAAGTCCCTTGCTTGTCGCTTGTTTCACAGCAGACTTTGCTATAGAAAGAAACTGATAGTGTCTTTAATCCCCAGGTAGAGAAGTTGGTCCTAATAGAGATTAAATGGTTTCACTAAATCATACAATTAGCAAGAAGCCATGTGTAAAATGCAAATTATTCGAAGTCATTTCTGATTGCGAGCAATTGGGCCTTCATACTGTCTTCACTTCATGATACATTGGGTTTAAGCATATTTGGTGTGTTTAAGGACAAATCTGTTACTAAAAATCATTAGTATTACTTATATTATCATTAATTGAACATTTATGAAGTTTCTGTGGTGTGTAATAGGCTCACTACCGAATCTACAGAAAGATATGAACTGTACATTCAAGAAGAATATGCTATCTTTATGAGACACAACCATCATCATTACCAATATCAATACCTATTGAGTGTCTAATCCACAAAACACTATTAGACACCTGAAAGATGTGTAGAAGAGTTATAGAACACATTCCTTGTCCTCAAGGAGTTGGGAAAGACAGTTATCAAGTGATGAACGAATAATTGTTAAGTGAAGATGAGTTTAAAGTTGTCCACAATTGCATTGATAAATCCATAATAAATAACCGGTGAAAAACAGAGATATAGTGTGCCTGGGAAACTGGGGACATTCATCAAGGAGTACTTCCTGTCGGTGGTACCTTTTTGAGCGGAGGGCTGTTGTTTAGGAAAGCTCAATTGGTAGCTAGAAAAGCTGGAAAATGGATAATCGGTAGCATCTTTTCTAAAGACGAAAAGAGCAAAGGCCTTGGAATCAGGGAACCCGAGCTCTAATCCCAGCTTTGCCCTTGCCTGCTACGTATGACCGTGGGTAAGTCACTTAACTTTTCTGTGCATCCTTCCATGGCTGTTAAAAAGGGAATGAAATACCAATTCTCTCCCACGCTTACACTGTGCATCTCGTGCGGGAGAGGGACTGTGTCCAATCTGATTGTCCTCTATCTGTTGGGTAGGGACTGTCTCTATATGTTGCCAACTTGTACTTCCCAAGCGCTTAGTACAGTGCTCTGCATACAGTAAGTGCTCAATAAATACGATTGATTGATTGATTTATTGATTCTATCTAACCCAGCACTTAGTACAATGCTTGGCACATGGAATTATATTTAATAGTATTAATTGTATTTAATTACATCAATCACATTTATTAATCATTATGCATAGTAATTATTAATTATAAATAATAATAACTGTTAACACTAATACCTATTAATTAATAATTAATTGTATTGGTTAATTACTATGTGATTTGGGGCAAACCACTTCACTTCTCTGGCTTCAGTTCCCTCATCAATAAAATGGGGATTAAGATTGCGGGCCCCACATGGGCCAGGGACTGCATCCAACCCAGTTTGCTTGTATCCACCCTAGCCCTTAGCACAATGGCTGGCACTTAGTAAGTGCTTAACAAATGCCATAATAATAATAACAATTATTATTATTATTATTGTTATAATTATTATCCCCTCATCCAGGAAGCCTTCCCAGACTGATCCCCCTTTTTCCTCTCCTCCGCCCCATCCCCCGGGCCCTACAACCTTCCCCTCCCCACAGCACCTGTATATATGTTTGTGCAGATTTATTACTCTATTTGTTTTACTTGTACATAATTACTATTCTATTTATTTTGTTAATGATGTGCATCTAGCTTTATTTCTATTTATTCTGATGACTTGACACCTGTCCACATGTTTTGTTTTGTTGTCTGTCTCCCTCTTCTAGACTGTGAGCCCGCTGTTGGGTAGGGACTGTCTCTATATGTTGCCAACTTGTACTTCCCAAGTCCTTAGTGCAGTGCTCTGCACACAGTAAGTGCTCATGAATGAAATTATTATAATTATTATTAAAGTGCTGTGGGACTGTCAATTAATTGTATGAATTCTATTTAATAGTATTAAAATACTATTTTTAAATTATTATTATTATATAGAAGATAACAGATGCTTGGACGTTATGATTCTTGCATGAACTATTTTTCCTACTAGTTGTTTCCCCAGCTTCCTAGCCCTCTGCCTCTTGATAATTAATAAATATTGCCATTTCTACAAACTCTCCCAGTGCTCTTTCCCCAAAATTTGTACTCACATTTAGAGCTTTCTAGCAGCATGGCTCAGTGGAAAGAACGCAGGCTTGGGAGTCAGAGGGCATGTGTTTGAATTCCGGCTCCACCGCATGTCAGCTGTGTGACCTTGGGCAAGCCACTTAACTTTTCTGTGCCTCAGTTGCTCATCTGTAAAATGGGGATTAAGACTGTGAGCCCCACGTGGGACAACCTGATCACCTACAACCTGATCACCTTGTATCTCCCCCAGTGCATAGAACAGTGCCTTGCACATAGTAAGTGCTTAACAAATACTACTATTATTATTATTATTATTATTATTATTGTTATTATTATTATTGTCATTATTATTATTTAAGCAACAATTCAGACATTTATCCAGAAAATAGTTTCTTTACTTCAGATTGAATCTGAGGAGAGATAATTGACAAAAAAAAGAAGGTGGTTTGAATTTTACAAAATCTCAAATGTATCCATATTTTTCCCCATGTGAGAAAATGTGACTATTCATAACAAAGCTCGGGAAATGGTATTTACTCAAAGTCATGAATCTGAATACCTGGGAGAGCAGAGATAAGGAAATTGAGCATGGGCATGAAAAACATATATATCTGACTCCACATTATGCAAATGTAAGTAGTTCCTCACTCCCTGGTTACTTCTTTTGAATGGTTTTCCTGCCCGAAATGATAAATTCTGAGGGATTGAACTCAGGGGGCTAAACATAGGAATGGGGTTAGAGTTCTCATCCTGCCCACCTCTGACACACAGTGGTTCCTTGGGGTGATCACTTAATGTGGATTTATATAGCACTTTGTAAATTCAGATTGTTTCCACCTATATTATCTCCTCTTCCCAGATTCTTTATTCAAAGCCGACTTCAGTTAGAGAAGTTTCGACCCTTTGCTTTTAGAAATATTTGTCGCCAATGTTGATTGCATTCAGAAAGTCCTAGAGGGACTTGACAAGTTTCCACCAGAATGATTCCAAGGTCCTACCAAAGAGGAAGAGATACATTGCTGTAGCTACACACACCTAATGAGTTTGGAGACATAAAACATTTGTAAATTGAAGAGACTACAGGTACATGAGAAGCTTGCAATCTAAAGGGGAACGCAAACACATAAACATCTGTTTCAGACACTGAAACAAACTCCCATTCCCATCTCTGGTCGAGAAACAACAAAATCCCTAATCCCCAAATATTTCTAAAAGCCAGACTTCACTCTGGGGTTGGACAGGGCTTAGGAGTTGTGATGGAAGAGGATTTTTCAGGCCATGAGCCTCTTAGTGGTTGGGGTCTTGACCCATGATCCGTGGTCTCCTACCCACCAGCAATTGTGGATAGCAGCTGAGACATGGATAGGGAGGGGCTGCAGAATGCAGCTGGGCAGGAGCAGGAGTTCAATAATTTGAGAAATAGGAAGGTACACTTACCAATGAGCAAGGCAACACTCCTGGCTCTGCCACTTGCCTGCCATTCATTCATTCATTCAATTGTATTTATTGAGCGCTTACTGTGTGCAGAGCACGGTACAAAGCGCTTGGGAAGTACAAGTTGGCAACATATAGAGACGGTCCCTACCCAACAGCAGACTCACAGTCTGGAATGCCATGTGACTAGAATGCCATATGACCTTGGCAGGTCACTTAATTTCTCTGTGCCTCAGCTACATCATTTGTAAAATGGAGATCATTCATTCATTCAATCGTATTTATTGAGCACTTACTGTGTGCAGAGCACGGTACAAAGCGCTTGGGAAGTACAAGTTGGCAACATATAGAGACGGTCCCTACCCAGCAGCAGACTCACAGTCTGGAATGCCATGTGACTAGAATGCCATATGACCTTAGCAGGTCACTTAATTTCTCTGTGCCTCAGCTACATCATTTGGAAAACGGAGATCATTCATTCATTCATTCAGCCGTATTTATTGAGCGCTTACCACGTGCAGAGCACCGTACTAAGCACTTCAGAAAAGTACAGTACAGCAGTAAAGAGAGGCAATCCCTGCCCACAATGAGCTCACGGTCTAAGCCAACCTGATTAGCTTGTAACTACCCCAGCATAGCCCAGGGCCTGGTACAGAGTAAGTGCTAGCACTCCATAACCTTACCCTCTCCTACCTCACCTCATTATTGTCTTACTACAACCCAGCCCACGGACCTCCCGCCGTCAACCCCCGACCCACGTCATCCCCCGGGCCTGGAATGCCCTCCCTCTGCCCCTCCGCCAAGCTAGCTCTCTTCCTCCCTTCAAGGCCCTGCTGAGAGCTCACCTCCTCCAGGAGGCCTTCCCAGACTGAGCCCCTTCCTTCCTCTCCCCCTCGTCCCCCTCTCCATCCCCCCATCTTACCTCCTTCCCTTCCCCATAGCACCTGTATATATGTATATATGGTTGTACATATTTATTACTCTATTTATTTATTTATTTATTTATTTATTTTACTTGTACATTTCTATCCTATTTTATTTCGTTGGTATGTTTGGTTCTGTTCTCTGTCTCCCCCTTTTAGACTGTGAGCCCACTGTTGGGTAGGGACTGTCTCTATGTGTTGCCAATTTGTACTTCCCAAGCGCTTAGTACAGTGCTCTGCACATAGTAAGCGCTCAATAAATACGATTGATTGATTGATTGATTGACCTCGCTTCTCTAATGCTAACCTTCTCACTGTGCCTCGATCTCACCTATCTCACCACCGAGCCCTAGCCCACATCCTTCCTCTGGCCTGGAATGCTCTCCTTCCTCAAATATGACAGTCACTCTCCCTTTTGAAGCCTTATTGAAAGGCACATCTCTTCCAAGAGGCCTTCCCAGACTGTGCCCCCCCTTTCCTCTTCTCCCACTCCCTTCTGTGTCACCCTGACTTTCTCCCCCTCTGCCGGGACTGAGCCCCTCTTTCCTCGTATTCCACTCCCTTCTGTGTCACCCTGACTTTCTCCCTTTGTTCTTCCCCCTGTACCAGCCCCACAGTACTTATAATAATAATAATAATAATAATGACATTTGTTAAACACTTACTAGGTGCCAGGCACTGTATTAAGTGCTGGGGTGGCCGTGGGTTCAAATCCCGGCTCTGCCACTTGTCAGCTGTGTGACTTTGGGCAAGTCACTTAACTTCTCTGTGCCTCTGTTAACTTATCTGTAAAATGGGGACTAATACTGTGAGCCCCACGTGGGACAACCTGATAACCTTGTATCTACCCCAGCACTTAGAACAGTGCTTGGCACGTAGTAAGTGCTTAACAAATGCCCTCATTATCATTATTTTAGAGAAGCAGCTTGGCTCAGTGGAAAGAGCCCGGGCTTTGGAGTCAGAGGTCATGGGTTCAAATCCTGACTCCGCCACTTGTCAGCGGTGTGACTTTGGGCAAGTCACTTCACTTCTCTGGGCCTCAGTTACCTCATCTGTAAAATGGGGATTAAGACTGTGAGCCACCCGTGGGACAACCTGATCACCCTGTAACCTCCCCAGTGCTTAGAACAGTGCTTTGCACATAGTAAGTGCTTAATAAATGCCATTATTATTATTATTATTAATAATAATAATAATAATAGAAAACTCGCTTGGACACAGTCCCTGTCCCACGTGAGGCTCACAGTCTCAATCCCCATTTAACAGAGGAGGCACCTGAGGCCCAGAGAAATGAAGCGGCTTGCCCAAAGTCACACAGTCCACAAGTGACAGAGTCAGAGTTAGAACTCACTTATGAACATATCTGTAATTCATTTATTTGTATTCATGCCTGTCTCCCCCCATCTAGACTGTAAGTACATTGTGGGCAGGGAAGGTGTCTGTTTATTTTTGTATCACCCTCTCCCAAGGGCTTGGTACAGTGCTCTGCACACAGTTAGCGCTCAATAAATATGATTATATGAACTGGATGAATGAACACATCATAAAAACCAAAAAAAACCACCTAAACTCCCCCAAAACACTCAGTAAACAAAGTCACTACAATGATGTACATAACAGAGTGAGGAATACCTAGAAACACCTCTTTCCCTGCACTCATCCATGCTGCTCGAGACAGCTTGGGGTTGGGACCACATACGTCCCTAATACTATAATCAATTGTCTGCATAGGCCTGAAGGCTGGAAACCCTTCAATCCAGTTCAGCTCACACTCTCTTTTTCAAAAGAGTCACCATCATTGAGAGTTAATTGTGATTATATCCATTAAGAATGAGTGTTAAAAAGTACTGAGACCTTTTGGCTTTTCTAAGGACATATTCATCACGTATCGGCAAGGTTTTCTCTGAAACCCATCATGCTTCATCTTGTTCCATTGGCTAAGTGCAAAATGTGAGTTTATTTTGTGGCTGGGAATAGAATATTGTCATCCATTTTCAGGAAGGTGCCCAATTTCCTTGCTGTTTACAGTGTGGTACTTTTAAAAAAATATTATTTAAAATTATGGCCATGTAGAAAAAATTCTGAGTATTAGAGAGGTATTTTTAATAAATACAAACTCTATTTGTAAGTGTAAGTGTTTCTTTAATTTACAGGGTAAAAAGACACCCATAAAATGTTATTTTTCTTAGAACTGGTTAGCAGTTTTATGATGGCTTTTCCTGAAGTGGGACACGTTGAGCATTTCTTCACACTCATTTCATGGTTATTTCCTACACTCTGTTTTGAATTTTTAGTGTGAATCAACAACTCCCCTGGGAAAATGATTTAAGTTCTAATCCTGAATCTGACACTTGATTGCTGGGTGACCTGGAGGAAGTCACTTAACTTCTCTGTTCCTCAGTTACCTCATCTGTAAAATGGGGATTAAGGCTATGAGCCCCATGAGGGATATGGACTGTATCCAACCTGACTATCTTGTAACTACTCCAGCACTTAGAATAGTGAGTGGCACTTTGCACTTAAAATACCATTTTTTTTTTTTAAAAGCAGCCATCCTCCTAACGGTGGGATATCCCCTCCCCACTCTAGTTGGAAGTCCCAGACAAGTGGGATACTCAGGATTTGTGACAGGGGTCATCATATATGTCATGGATGTCTGAGTGGCTATATGTAGAAGCTCACAGTGAGCTTTGAAAGGGAGGAGCTAGAAAAAGTTCTCTATTGCCTGACCCTGCCATATTCTAAACTGGCTCACCAAAGAATTGGATCTGGATAATGTTCAGTTTGTCTGGTGATTTCACATAGAAAACCATGGTAGTTGCAAACAATATATAAGGATAGGATAATCAATCATGGTATTTATCAAGCACTTACTAAATGGAGAACACTGTACTCTTGGAAGAATACACTACAACAGTTTTTTGTTCTTTTTAATTTGTTTATTGTATTTGCTAAATGTTTACTATGCGTTAGGCACTGCACTAAGCGCTGGGCTAAATGCAAGCTAATCGGGTTGGACACAGTCCATGTCTCACATGGGGCTCACAGTCCTAATCCCTATTTTATGGATGAAGTCGCTGAGGCACAAAGATTAATAATAATGGTGATGCTGGTATTTGTTAAGCGTTTACTATGTACCACGCACTGTAGTAAGTGCTGGGGTAGATTCAAGGAAATTGAGTTGGACACAGCTCCTATTCCATGTGGGGCTCAGGGTCTCAATCCCCATTTTACAGGTGAGGTAACAGGCATAGGGAAGTGTAGTGACTTGCCCACTTCATACAGCAGACACATGGCAAAGCCTGGGATTAGAACCCAAGTCCTTCTGGCACCCAGGCCGAGGGTCTATCCATTAGGCCACACTGCTTCTCAGCCTTGGTAGACATGTTCCCTGGCCGCAAGGTTTAGGTACAGTCCCATTCAACCCATTACGTTATTTTGCTTTAAAGCACTTAATCGCCTTGCCCCCTCCTATCTCACCTTGTTACTCTCCTATTACAACCCAGCCCGCACACTTTTTTCCTCTAATGCTAACCTTCTCACTGTACCTCCATTCATTCATTTGTTCAATTGCATTTATTGAGCGCTTACTGTGTGCAGAGCACTGTACTAAGCGCTTGGGAAGTACAAGTTGGCCACATATATGGTCCCTACCTAACAGTGGGCTCACAGTCTAGAAGGGGGAGACAGGCAACAAAACATATTAACAAAATAAAATAAATAGAATAGTAAATATGTACAAGGAAAATAGAGTAATAAATATGTACAAACATATATGCAGGTGCTGTGGGGAGGGGAAGGAGCTAGGGCAGGGGGGATGGGGAGGGGGAGGAGGGGGAGAGGAAGGAGGGGGCTCAGTCTGGGAAGGCCTCCTGGAGGAGGTGAGCTCTCAGTAGGGCTTTGAAGGGAGGAAGAGAGCTAGCTTGGCGGACGTGCGGAGGGAGGGCATTCCAGGCCAGAGGGAGGATGTGGTCCGGGGGGCGGCGGCGGGATAGGCGAGAGCGAGGCACAGTGAGGAGGTTAGCGGCAGAGGAGCGGAGGGTGTGGGCTGGCCTGGAGAAGGAAAGAAGGGAGGTGAGGTAGGAGGGGGCGAGGTGCTGGAGAGCCTTGAAGCCGAGTGTGAGGAGTTTTTGCCTGATGCATAGGTTGATTGGTAGCCACTGGAGATTTTTAAGGAGGGGAGTAACATGCCCAGAGCATTTCTGCACAGAGACAATCTGGGCAGCAGTGTGAAGTATAGATTGAAGTCAGGAGAGACAGGAGGATGGGAGATCAGAGAGGAGGCTGATGCAGTAATCCAGTGGGGATAGGATGAGAGATTGAACCAGCAGGGTAGCGGTTTTCTCTCCCCCGACCTCTAGCCCACATCCTACCTCTGGCCGGTAATACCCTCCCTCCTCATATCAGACAGATAATTGCTTCCCACCACTTCAAAGCCTTATTTAAGGTGTATCTCCTCCAGGAAGCCTTCCCTTACTAAACACTCCTCTCCTCTTCTCCCACTCCCTCCTGCGCCATTCTTACTTGCTCCTTCATTCATCCTCTCTCCTCTCCCCACAGCTCATATGTATATATCTGTAATTTATCTATTTATCTTTCTACCCATCTATTTGTTCATTTATATTAGGCCTGTCTCCCCCTGTAGACTGTGAACTCCTTGTGGGCAGAAATGTGACTGTTGTTATATTGTACTCTCCCAAGCACTCAATAAATACGATCAAATGAATGATTTAAGTTAGTTGTGCACTGATGTTTTCACTTACATGCACAGATAGAATTCCACTGTCAGTAATTTCACCTTCACGACCAAGGACGACTCTCTTAACTCTTTTTCTGTAGTGAGACAGCTGCCCTTTGTTTATTTATGTTCTTGGGATGACTAAGCTTGTGAAAGGGAGATTGTTAAAGGGATAATTTGTTTTAAAGAGCATTGGAGTGACTTGGTGGAGGGGTCTAAGTGTGAAAGATAGATGCTCCAGGAAAATCAATGAAGATGAGATGTATAGTGAAAAGGTCTCAGTGGGGAGGAAATATGTCAATGAAAGAAATACAGTGAAGAATTTAGAAACCTGGTGGGCAAAGCTCAGAATTTCTCACTTCCGTCTTAGCATGCAAAACAGTTGTTCAACCAGTGGTATTCATATTACTTTTACCTCAAAACACTTTAGGAGGTGCAAAGACCAAATCCTTTCGATAATGTTGAGTTTACTAAGGAAGGATCAGGGCAATCTGTTATTAGTTATTTAGTGTTAGGTCACTTTATCCTTGAAATTGTTGTTTAAATTCTTTTTACCTAGTGGTTCCTCCAACTCTGTTACTGAAAAGCTTCGGGAAGCAAGAGGTGGGAAGACCAAGTGTCTTCCTGAGTGATACTTGCAAAATAAAGTTTGGAAAGCAATTTGTTACCTTACTGTGGCCTCCCTGGACCTTTAGGGATAAGAGACTTTAAGTATTGTGTCTTCTTGATGCTATGGTGCTGGTAGTGGGATCTCTAACAGAGGAGATTGGTTGTCCTGCCCCCTACACAATCAGCCAAGTAATCAATCAGTGATATTTACTGAGTGCTTACTGTGTGTAGAGCAATGAACCTGGGAAACTAGTCAGTCAATCATATTTATTGAGGGTGCACTATGTGCTGAGCACTGCACGATAGTGCTTAGGAAAGTACAACAGTAAACAGACACATTCCCTTCCCAAAATGAGTTTACAAGAGAGTTTGTAGACCCAATCCCTGCCCACATCTTGCAGGCTAGAGAAGAGACAGGAAATAAACTGCAAATAGGAGAAATGGCAGAGTGTAAAGAAGAATTGTAATAAGAGCTATGGGGCTGTGGGTGGGATGACTGTCAAGTTCTTAAGGGGTACAGATCCAAGTTCTTAGTGACACAAAGCAGAGGGCAGGTGGGGAAAAGAGGGGTTAGTAAGGGGAGGCCTCTTGGAGGTTATGTGAATTTTCAGAGGGCTTTGATTGTGGGGAGAGTGGTGGTCTGTCAGATAAAAAAGGGGAAGGGAATTCCAGCCAAGAAGGAGGATGCAAGCAAGAGATTAGCAGTGAGATAGACCACATTGAGGTACACAGAGTAAGTTGGCATTTGAGGACAAAGTGCGCAGGTTGATAGGAGGGGGAACTGATGGTAAGGAGTTTCTGTAGATGGGCAACCTTCGAAGTTTTCAGGAGTTGGAGGGGAGGGACTAAGTAGCTCTTTTAGAAGAATGATCTGGAAACAGAGTGAAGTATGGAGTGGAGTGCGGAGTTACGAGAGGCAGGATGATGAACTGATGCAGGTGTCAAAGCAGGGTATGATAATTGCTTAGATTAACAATGGTAGCAATTTAGATGAAGAGGAAACGTGGATTCTAGAGATGTTTTGAAGGTAGAACCGACAGGATTTGGTGACACATTGAATAAGTGGGTTCAAAGCAAGAGGTGAATAGAAGATAATAATAAATTTACAGGCTTGCGAGGCAGAGAGGGTGGTGGTGTTGTCTCTAGTGATGTGAAAGCGAAGAGGGAGGACAGGTTTGTGTGAAAATGAGTTGTTTCCCCAGCCCTCTCTCAAAGTGGTACAATGTGCAAAGAATAATGAGCCTTGTCTGCATGTCAAAGCCTGAAGAGGCTCCTTTAAACATGTTCACCCATATCTGGTTTACCGCTACATAGTGAAAATAATTCCATTCGGTAATATCAAATTTTTTCTCTGCTCAATGGAATTTAGAAATCACAATGATTACTGCTGATAATGATAATTAATGATAATGATCCTAATGCTAGTACTAATAATGATGATGATGGTATTTGTTAAGCACTCAACTAAGCACAGGGGTACGTAAATAATATATTATTATGGAATTTGTTAATAATAATTTTGGTATTAGGCGCTTACTATGTGCAAAGCACTGTTCTAAGCGCTGGGGAGGATACAAGGTGATCAGGTTGTCTCATGTGGGGCTCACAATCTTTACAGATGAAGTAACTGAGGCACAGAGAAGTTAAGTGACTTGCCCAAAGTCACACAGCTGACAAGTGGTGGAGCCGGGATTTAAACCCATGACCTCTGACTCCCAAGCCCATGCTCTTTCCACTGAGCCACGCTGCTTCTCAGGAAATTTCTCAGGAAATACATAAATGCTCATTTCCTTGCATTTCCAATTTTGTACAGTGTAGTTGGTGTGTAATTAGAAATTTGTCCCTCAGTGTTACAGGCACACATTACTAAGCACTTACTATGATCCAGGCATTGTACTAAGTGCTGGGGCAGATACAAGAAAATCAGGCTGGACACAGTCCTTGTTCCCCGTGGGGCTCACAGTCTCAATCCCCATTTTACAGATGAGATAACTGAGGTACAGAGAAGGTAAGTGTGTTACTCAAGGTCACACAGCAGACAAGTGGCAGAACAGAGATTAAAACCCGTGACCTTCTGACTCCCATGCTCATGCTCTTTCCACCAAATCATGTAACTTCTAGGCTACTTATCTGTTTCCTGTCTCTCCTGCAATAATAAGGAGGATTATTGTATTTCTCTCAACATGTGCAGGGCCCCAGTGAGGATTTGCTGCTGACAACCATGGTCACATAATCTGCAGGGGAATACAGAGGATTATGGGCTTTTCCTCGTAGAAAATTTACTGAAGTCACAGAAGAAAGACATCTGTATGTGTTCTGTCTGGATCCCATCCCAATACTTGATCAGATTCTGAAAGCACTCAAAATTGTTTGGAAAGTTCGGCAGAAATAGACGTTACCGTCATTCTGTGCAATATTAATTATTCTGACTATTTGATGACCCTATCCAAGCAAACTAACTGCTTTTTAAAAAAAATTGTTTGCTCTGAGATTTTATTATCCCTTTGTTTGGGAAATGGCCAGGCTTGCTATTGATTTGTATAATTATATAATATTCTAATTTATACGCCAGCTAGCGAAAGGCATGGGCAAAATTTTTCCCTTTATTAATTAAAAATAAATCAATGATTGTAGCTGCTACATTCAACATTTCATTCAAGAAGAAGGGATAAATATTGCGCCAGGGATGAGAAAGATATTCCAGCCAAGTGAAGCGTAGTTAACTTGGTTTAATTTCTGCATTGTGGCGGATTTAAACTTATTGGCTTTCAGTGATATTTTTACTTTTCATTGCCTGAATCAAAGCAGCTATTTTTCTTGAAAATGTGGTATATTACCTAACTGTCCTCCCAAACCTAAAAATAATCACAGTGGCCTGAACGTTTTATTAAGGATGCATTTGACAAATGGTTGTAACATTACAATAATGAAAAGTTGCCTAATTTTCAGAGGCATTTTTTTTTTGGCTATTTTGACTTTTTTTAACCTTAGTGAAACTTGTTTCAGTGCACTTACTGCTTTGTAACAATAATAATAATTATAATAATATTTGTTAAGAATTTATTATGTTCTAAGCACTGTGCTAACCACTGGGTTAGACAAAAGTTAATCAGATCCAACACAATCCTGGTTCCTCATGAGATGCACATTCTAAGTGGGAGAGAGAATGCGTTTTTAATCCTCACTTTACAGATGAGGGAACTGAAGCACTTTTCATACTATCTAGCCTAAATAGAAATAGCCTTAATTTTGGGCATGGGAAAAAATTAATCCTGAGACCATAAAGATATTACTTCCACAGGTCACTATGTGTCCGTTCAATTTCCTCTCTGATCTCTGATTCTCAATCTAGTCCCTGCTATTTCCTTGGTCATTCCTTGGCCTCTCCTTCCTCATTAAATACTAACAAGAGCCTCAAATTAAATCATTCTCATTCCAGTTCTTCAACTCCTTGTATTGTTAATACACCAGTGGTATTTATTATGGGCTTACTGTTCTTTGTGTTTGGGAGGTACAATACAATGGAGCTGATAGATAAAATCCTTGCCTTCAAGGAGTAGTTTGGTTATTATCCATGTCTTTTTTCATGACCCTTTTCCTTTCAAAGCAGTCCAGAAGAAGATTTCCTTTCAAAGCAGTCCAGAAGAAGATCAAGGGGAAATAGAGTCAAATAGGAAAGGAATCTAGTGTAAATGATAGTAACTGAGCTATCCATGCCCTTAGTACAGCTAAATGCATAATAAATACTATAACTAAGTGGGTAAAGTGGTACTTATTTTGTTAAAACTTGGCTCGCTGGGAGTAGATTCTATTAGCATGCAAACTTGATCCTCAAACTACCAACCCGAGACTCAACAGTAGAAAGAAAATGTCTTGTTGTGAACATTCCTAATGTCTGTGATTCATCATTTGTTACATCAAAGGTGGTTTCAATGTATTTGTAATGTTCTAAACAAACATTAAAATGCAAATAAGTATTCTATACATGCACAGACAAATGTCGTGAACTGTTGAATAAAAGCCTTCCTTGCCCAAAAGAAGAAGAAGGGGGCAGGGAGGGGTTAAGATGGATTGCTACTCTCAATTATTAATACATATGAGATAAGGACCACAGATGTTATTGGACTTATTTTCATCATTCAGTTCCTCATTACTGTAATTTACTACTGTGAGTTATTGCAGTAGAGCCGTCCGTATTGAGGCAAGGAGATGTTAATCTGTACGGAGCTGATCAAGTGACAAGGAACTTCAGAAGGGTCTCTACACTAAATGAATGGACTATGATTATTCTGAAAGGGTTTTCATCATCATTACCAAATATTCTGCAGATGCAGCAAGTTTGAAAATAAAGTGAGGAGAAAATATTACCAATTCTCTTTAGATGTTAAGTATCAGGATTTTGCACATGCATTTTGTGTATGCAAGCACATGTATACATAAATGCTCATTTCCTTGCATTTCCAATTTTGTACAGTGTAGTTGGGGTTGGTGTGTAATTAGAAATTTGTCCCTCAGTGTTACAGGCACACATTTGTATTTGCGAGCACATCTAAATAGTACCCTCACCTTGGTTGTGCTGCCACAACCCATTGACTGCAGTCGATCAGTCAATCATATTTATTGAGAGCTCTGGTTCACTGTTGATATTTGGAGGGGTTAAAAGATGTAAAACCAACTGCAGAACAAATTCTGCCTGAAGTAGATGGATCATTTTCTTCCTTCTCATCCTACACTAATAATAATAATAATAATAATGATGACATTTGTTAAGCACTTACTATGTGCCAAGCACTGTTTAAAGCGCGGGGGGATACAAGGTGATCAGGTTGTCCCACATGGATCTCATAGTCTTAATCCCCATTTTACAGATGAGGTAACTGAGGCACAGAGAAGCTAAATGAATTGCCCAAAGTCACACAGCAGACAAGTGGTGGAATTGGGATTACAGCCCACGACCTCTAACTCCCAAGCCCGGGCTCTTTCCACTGAGCCATCCTGCTTCTCTATGCAGTGGATATGCAGGGAAGGTACGAATCAAGCTTAGCCTCACTTCCCTCTTTTTGCCTTCACTTCCTCCAACTTGCTTCTTGTTATTTGGATTTTTTCTTTTTGCTTTTCTGTCTCACAGCAGCCTGATTCCTACATTTTTTGTTCTGCAGCAGATTCCTTCTTAACAGAGGCATGAAAGCAGAGCAGTAAGTGGGACAGCTTTTGTGACTCATAGAACAAATTTTTATACAGGGCGACCATCTCACCAATTTAAGGACATCTGGTCACCTTTTCCAAAGCTCTTATTAACCTCAGCCTCCTTCCCCATTAAACGTTTCAACAAAGTTGGCTGAGGAACATTGAATAGGCTAAAAGGTGAAGCTACCTACTACACACTACAAATTAATACAGGATTTAGGACCTCAAATGTTGGAAAAATCAGCCTTTTGTAAGGAATGTAATAAAATTGGAAAGTTACATACGTATATCAAGATAGGCTTATAATGTATGTATATAATGCACACACCCATTCATTGTGCATATATACAAACATATACATATAGCTGTTGCATACTTTTTTTTCCATGGTAACCAGGCATTGAATTAAGCTCTGGGTAGAGACAAGCTAGTGAGGTTGGACACAGTCCATGTCCCACATGGGGCTCACAGTCTGATTTCCCATTTTGCAGATGAGGAAACTGAGACACGGAGAAGTTAAGTGGTCACACAGTAGACAGTGCTCTGCACACAGTAAGCGCTCAATAAATACGATTAAGTGAATGAATGAATTAAGCACTTACCATGTGCCAAGCACTGTTCTAAGTGCTGGGGTAGATTTAAGTTAGCCAGGTTGGACATAGTTTCTGTCCCACATAGGGTTCACAATTTTAATCCCCTTTTTACAAATGAGTTAACTGAGGCCCAGAGAAGTAAAGTGACTTGCCCAAGGTCACACATCAGACATGAGGCAGAGCCAGGATTAGATCCCAACTCCTTCTGACTCCTAAGCCCGTGCACAACACTACTTCTTAAGTTAAAGCCACTCTTATCTCATGGACGGGGTATATATCCACTCTTACCTCTGAGGTGTTGATAGGAAGTTGGTAAAAATAGTAAAGGCTAGTAATATTTTGGGTTGGTCTACTTTCATGAGGAATAATAGTGCCATTAGTAAAGTTAGAAGATACTGAGCAACTCTAATGATGATAACAATTACCATTATAGCTAGAGCTGGGCAGGGTCCACTAATGGATATTTGATAGAATGAATTGATATTAAACAGAACTATGTCCTTTTATGATGGAATCTAATATATGTTATGTGTGTGCATGTAAACAACCTTAGTACATTTATAAAGCATTTTTCATAAAAGTTATAATGATAATAATGTCAATAGTTGAAACACCTTGGTTGGGGTAGAGAAACGTTTGGTAAATATGGTTGGTAATCATAAATTGGGGTGTACAAAGAGATGGAGATGTTAGTAGCATATTCACTCCTCCACAATGTCAAATTTTGATTTGCAATAGAAGACTTTGGCTTTAATTTTGAGCCACACATGTGCCTCTCATCAAGAACTGCTTATCCTTTCAGACTCAGTTTAGCTTCACAAATGAGGAGCTTCCCCAATTGGGTAAAAGAATCATTTCTTTAGATTTCTTTCTGCTATCTTATGACAGTGAAAAGTTGAATCATTCTTACGAGATAGAGGGTTTTTGGGAAAGTTATCTAGGCAGCCTTTTTTGTGTGAGAGAGATCGGTGTGTTACAAGAGAAGAGACCCTTTTTAATTGTGTGTCAAGGTGAGAGATGGAAGGAAAGCTGAATGATAAGTCTATGTCTTTTATTGCAAGCAAATCAACCTTGTATCTGTCTTTCTTTTCTCAAAACTTCCCTTGCTAGAAAAATCCTTCTCTGGGGTTGTGTCATGCAGGAGAAGGCGCGATGCTTCTCCTGCAAGTGTCGGGATGTCCTGTGGCAACTCAAAGTAGAAATGATCTTTGTATTTTATGTGGTATTTATTTAATTGCTGATCTAGGTTTGAATCAGGTTGCCTCATGAAGAGGATAGAGAATCATTTTATAAAGAGCATTAGGGAAGACAAACGAGAACCAAACCAAAGTGCAAGAATGAAAAATAACTTGGCTTAAATATTTGTATATAGAAGATTAGGTTAGAGAGTGAGAAATGGCAGAAGGGTGAGGGTGGCCCTGTATTTGACTTGGTGACTTAATGACAAGTGCATTAACCATTTTTTGTTTCACTTTATGAATTTGTAAATGATGACAGAGGTTGTCCTCTTGCAACCTCATTGAAACAAGAGCTTTATTTTACCTCACTTCCCTATGGAATTATAAATGAGCAACTCTTGAAAGTTTCTGTTATGGAAGGCTAGTGGAGTGGCTGCTGTGAGGGTCAACAGTTTGAAAAAAAAAATAATCCAAGTAAAGAAGTCTCCCTCCTCCATTTTAACTCTTTTATCGGAATTATCATTATTAGCCCAGAGAACTCACAGGACCTGGGTTCTAATACCAGCTCTACCACTTTCCTGCTGCATGACCTTGGGTAAGTCACTTAACTTTTCTGTCCTTCCATTTCCTCATCTCTAAAATGGGCATGAAATAACTATCCTCCCTCCACTTTGGACTGTGAGCTCCATGTGGGACAGGGACTGTGTCTGACCTGATTCTCTTGCACTTACATGGTAAACCCTTAAACTATTATTATTATTTAATGAAAGGCAAGAATTATTCCACATATACTTGGGGCTTGAGCCTGGGTTGGGAAGGATCTGCCCTCCCGGAAATTGGCAGAGGTCAGGGGTCAGGAGCCAGCAGACGTTGATTTCTGTGTCTTTTCAGTTGTTTCAGTTGGACTCTTATCTCTTAGAGAAGCAGCATGGCTCAGTGGAAAGAGCCCGGGATTGGGAGTAAGCGGCTGTGGGTTCTAATCCTGGCTCTGCCACTTGTCAGCTGTGTGACTTTGGGCGGGTCACTTCACTTCTCTGTGCCTCAGTTCCCTCATCTGTAAAATGGGGATTAAGACTGTGAGCCCCATGTGGGACAACCTTGATTACCTTGTACCCCCCCAGCGCTTAGAACAGTGCTTGGCACATAGTAAGCACTTAACAAATACCAACATCATCATCATTATTATTATTATTAGTATTAGTATTAGTATTATTATTATTATCACTCGAGACTCTGCAGCCAGAGTTTACTTAAATATTGCAGGAATCACCTCACATTTAAGCTTTGCGGCACTTTCTGTAAAGAGGATGGGACCTCTATTTTCCTCTTTCCCAAATTAACCTTTTCTACAAATTAACCTCAGAGTACAATTTAAATTTGGCTGGCTTTACTGTGTCCTTTTTGCTGCAAATCACTGGTTGCCTTGGTGATTGATAGATACATGTCAAGTGTATTTTCATGAATTCATGAATTCTAAAGTAGCCCTATGTGAGGTTTTCGTGCCTCTGTTGAAATGGAACTCCAGCACCAGAAAGAGCTCCCCAAAGTATATCCTACTGCCAGAAGAATATGTGCTTGAATTATGTTTGTGGTACTGGTGAAGGCGTGGCTGAGCTCCTTTTCAGAATCAGGTCAGTGGAAGGACAAAAGACATAGAGAAATGACTCACTAATCTTGCTGTCTTCCTGTTGCCAAGTGCAGTTTACACATTTATAAAATATTGACAATCAAAAGAGTTTGGCAATAGAAGTTGCAGTTGCAGTTAGTGAAAAAGTTTAAAAATATACAATTAATTCCAGGATAATGAACTTCACACTCTGCTCCATTTTAGAAAGGCTGTCCATGGCAGGGAAACCACACTTTTCCAGACGCTTCTTCTTCCTCTGTCTTTTATGGGTTAAGATAGTGGAGAGGTTTGGATCACAATGTAAAGATGAAACATAAAAAAAAAGAGATGACTTCCTTATTTTGCTGTCCTTCTGTATTTTTCCTTAGATTGAAAGTGTGAGCTTATAGAGACTTTGTCTAATTCTCATCTGTAAATCCTTTCCCAGCACTTAGTACAGAACCTTGCACAGTGAGTGCTTAATAAAAGCTGTTATTACAGCAACTACAACTACTGTAAGGCAAAGGGGCTCTGTGTCATTAGATTATCCTGCATCCGTCCCAACACTCAGAACAGTGTTTACCACATTGGAAGAGTTGAATAAATACCATATAATGAATAACTAAATAATCCTGATCACAAATTCCTAAATTAGGATGAGTAGAACTAAAGAAACTTTTGTTTGCATCTTCTGGCAAGGAGAATGCCCCTATTTCAAAGGGAGCCTGTGAGGGCAGAAATGATTTACATAATGTAAGAACACTTTGGAAATGAAAGAATTTCATACAATTAAGGTATTATCATGCTGAAAATTATTATATTACTGCAACATCATTATATTTTCAATATCACTCATAATAATTAGGTATTTTTTTAAGTCTGTTGGGAAAATATCAAATATTACAAGGAGCAATTCAATTTGAAAAATGTTGAGCACTCTTCTCTTCCTCTTATAAGGGAAAGACAGAACTCACAAATGCTTGAATCCTATGCAGGTGCAAGGGACTGATCATTGTGGTGAGCCCACAACAAGCTGCCTTATACTAATAAGGGATTGTTTGTGGTCCCATGAACAACAAGGAAGAGACTGGCAAAGACACTGATGGGCTGTACATGAGACAGGTGATTTTTGGCCTTTGGGGGTGGAGTATGGAGGGAGACATGGCTTTCTCTCCCTGTTCTACCCAGTAACAGGCCTGGATCAATCAATGACTGCCACATAGAGCCCCAGCTGCACACTTAAGGCAGATAAAAGGCGGGAGTTTTGAACTGGGAGAAGGCACTCAGAAAGCACTAAAGAAGTCAGAAGCAGAAGCATGCAGAGAAGTAAGAAGAAAGCATGCTGGAAGCAGCAGGAGAGCAGCACTTGGAAGCAGAAAGGAGAAGCATAGGCAGAACGGGCTTCTTATTCTGATGAGGGTTAATGAGATGTTGCATATTAGAACGGTGCTTGGCACATTAGTGCTTAACAAATACCATCATTAAAATTATTATTATTATTATTACAGGTATATACATATGTGCTGTGGGGATAGGAGGGAGGATGAATGAAGGAACCAAGTCAGAATGACACGGTGGGAGTGCAAGAGGAGAGGAGGGCTTAGTTGGGGAAGGCTTCTTTGTGTAAATGTGCCTTCAATAAGGCTTTGAGGTGGGGTAGAGCAATTATGTACCTGAAATGAGGAGGGAGGGCATTCCAGGCCGGAGATAAGATGTGGGTGAGTGGGCGGTGGTGAGATGGATTAGATCGAGGTACAACAAGAAGGTTATCATTGGGGGAACGAAGTGGGTGGGCTGGGTTGTATTAGGAGAGGTTTCGTTTGATCATCAACCATCAAGAGATTATTCCTGGATCCTGTAGTTTCATGGCACCCCTATTAGAGCCAGAATCACCTCCAGTTTTTGTTTGTTCTCCAGTACTGGCCAGTTATAGTACTTCTCAATCAGGCTTAGCAGCACACGCTTTCATGAGCTGGCAATATGGCAGTTTATTGTTATATCATACTCTACCGAGTGCTTAGATCAGTGTTCTTGTACACAGCAAATGCTCAATAAATATGATTAAATGAATGAACTACAAAGTTTGTACTTCCATTCCATCCCTTCTTCCAATGCTTCTAGTTATGTTCTTGCTAGCAGGCATTAAGGGAGGGATTATTACTGCTATACTCCTGTCAAGCTAAAGGCCATTTCTTTTGGAGTATCTGCCCCAGGTAGCAATCAGCATTACTTCAATTCATCTTACTGCTCTGCCGGCATACATTGTGCACATCAATACACAAACTACACTGTACCAAGCAGTCATCTTTAGGCCTGAAAGATTTAAAGCTACATCCACAGTGTCTGTGTTTCTACCAAGAAGTAACTTTAAGAATTGAAGGCATGGGGTTAAGGTTATTTAAATTATTGTAAAGATTGAATTTTAACACTCATCATAATGGACTATCCACAGATTATAAGGGAAAAATATAGTAAAGAAAAATGCAAGTGGAAGAGATTTTCATTTGGAAATCACTTGCAATTAAATGTAAAATTAATATTGTTCATGGTATTTTTCAGGCACGGGGGTTTTTGTGGTTGCTGGAATGGTTTCAGAATGAAAAAATATTTAAATAAAGGCAGATGGCAGAGTAAAGAAAGAGTTTAGCAGACCTTAGGGAGTCCAGGAGAAAAAAAATAGGGGGGAACTCCTCCCTCTAGGATATCACATCAAAACACTGAATATAGGCAAGAATGTTAATATCATGGAGTTATCTAACTAGTGATTTAAGTATCAGATGACTCTATGAATGGAAACTGGGTCACAGAGCTCCTCCTTTCTAGGTGTCTGGCTCAATTGAAGCTGTTAAGTCCTGTGGCTAAGCAAAAAAGACAGTGCAGAGGGGAAGTAATGAACTGGTGACTTTATCCCTGCTTTTGAGTAATCACCTAGCTACTTAGGAGCTGTAGTTGATCCTTTATCATTAAGGCATTTGTTAAGTGCTTATTATGTGCTAAGCTCTGTAGTAAACACAGGGGCATATACAAGATTAAAGAGACTGAACACAGTCCCTGTCCCATATGGAGGTCACAGTCTAAATTGGAGGGAGAACAGAAATTGAGTCGCAATTTTACGAGTGACAAAACGGAGGTACAGAGAAGTTAAGTGACTTGCCCATGGTCACACAGCAGGCAAGTGGTGGGGCCAGGATTAGAACTCACGTGTTCTGTCTCCAAGGCCCATGATTTTTCATCTAGGCCATGTTTCTTCTGTACTTATCCTTATGGTTATTCCGATGAGATGTTGCATATTAGAAGAAAAATTTAGTACAGTGGGAGTAGAAGGTTATTCTCGTGATTTCAGTAGTTTCCAAGTGGCACCATCAAAAGCTATCAGATAGAGGACCCAGAAGACTCCAAGAATGGTCTTTTTATACAGAAGAATTCTATCCCAACAAATTAGCCTTACTAGGTCAGGGCAGAGGAACCTATGGAATCATAAGTCCATATGGCTAGAAATGTTATTGAGGGGACAAGTAGTTTATTGTCCAGAATCCAGAGAGTAAATCATTTAAACCAAGCACCTTAGCATAGGGGAAGCAGCATGACTTAGAAAGAGAACGTTCCTGGAGTCAGAGGACTAAACTCTCATTTCCTCTTCTCCCATTCTGTTCTGTATCATCCTTGCATTTGGATTTGCACACTTTATTTATCCCTCCCTCAGCCCCACAGTACTTGTGTACATATCAGTAACTGATTTATTTATAAATATCTGTCTTCCCATCTGGACTATAAGCCTGTTATGGCAAAGGAACGGGTCTACCAACTCTGTTATATTGTATTCTTCCAACTGCTTAATACAGTGCTCTGCACACATAACCACTCAATAAATATGATTGATTTATTGATTGACCTGGGTGCTAATCCTGGCTCTACCTCTTGTCTGCACAGTGACCCTGGATAGGTCACTTAATTTCTCTGTGCCTCAGTTCTCTCATCTGTAAAATGGGGATTGAATCCTACTCCTTCCTACTTATACTTAGTACAGTGCTTGGCACATAGTAAGCACTTAACACATACAATAATAACAATATAATCATCATCATCATCGTTATATTTTAATGTTTTCAGGAACAGGGATTCCAAGATCCACTCAGAAGCCTGCTCTGAGGATCGAAAATCTTCTTTGCCTGGAAATTTTTCCTTATTCCTACCTAAATCTCTCCTCCTATTTTGCGAATGGATTGGATTTATCTAGCGGTTTTATCTAGCCATAATTTGGTCCTTAGGTTAAAGGAAGCTTTTTTTTCCTCTCTGAACCACCAATTGTACATACTCATGGGAAGGACAACTCCAAGTACATAGGAAAGAAAATCCAGTGTTGATGATCTATCAATAAGCCATTTTCAAAACTGATAGCTGGAGTAGAAGTGTTTTATATCTTTTCAAAAGTTGTTGTCCTTTGGTTTGTTTTTTTAAGGAAAAATACCTTTAGAGTGATTGATTCTAATCCTGTTCACTCTAATACTAGGATGAGACAAAACCTATAAATTCTGAAATCCTCTATTGATCCGCAGGTATGGCCCGGACACTAACAGTGGAAACGTGCCCATAATGCATCAGCAATGCGTCAAAATCCTGAATCAGAAGAGTCATCTCTTGGGTAAGAGGGTAGATATTCTTTCAAGGCCCACTTAGTTCTAAGGTGACAAAGGAGGATTTTGAAATGCATCATTTGTGTCTCTAGAATATATGTATTCCTTCATCCAATCCATCTTCTCCAGGAATTGGAATGGTGGATATGTGCTTTTGTGTAAATTCCATTTCTCTGGCAAAACTATATCTTGTGTCCATATTTGCAGTGAGGATCTATTTGAGCCTTTTCTGAAGAATTTCAGAACACACAACTTTAAAAAGGAAACTACAGTATCACTTGATTTTTTCCCATTTTTTGAAGTAATCCCAAATATCACAGTGGCTAAATCAAGGCCTAGAGCAGAATATCTTAATTTTTTTAACCTTTTGGCTATTATAGGCAACCAACATATATTTGGCTATTGAGCTATTTAATGCAACCAGTTCAAGATATTGGAAAATGTATAATTACCAATACACACTTTCACACAGTTAGAAGAGGTTCACATCAAAGAAGCTTCAAAGAAAAAAAACTACCTAGTCAAGATTGGATGACTGAAGAAAAATAATAATGGTTTTTATTGACAGTTCATATTTAGCACAAGCAGATGAAAGCAAATGACTAAATTAACCCTAGTATTAAGTTGTGTTGCATGCCAGATGAGACATATGGCATCATGAGTACACAGGTTATAAATTTACTTTCATGTCTACCCAGTTTAGTATATTGCACACTACAAGTGCTCAATAAATACTGTTGATAAATATAATCAATCAATCAATCGTATTTATTGAGCGCTTACTGTGTGCAGAGCACTGTACTAAGCGCTTGGGAAGTACAAGTTGGCAACATACAGAAACAGTCCCTACCCAACAGTGGGCTCATAGTCTAAAAAGGGGAAACAGAGGACAAAACCAAACATAATAACAAAATAAAATAAATAGAATACATATGTACAAGTAAAATAAATAAATAAATAGAGTAATAAATATGTACAAACATATATACATATATACAGGTGCTGTGGGGAAGGGAAGGAGGTAAGATGGGGGGGATGGAGGGGGGAAATAATAATAATGATGGCATTGGTTAAGCACTTACTACGTGCTGAGCACTATTCTAAGCACTGGGGTAGGTAGATAATATAATAATAATGGCATTTATTAAGTGTTTACTATGTGCAAAACACTGTTCTAAGCACTGGGGGGGATACAGGGTGATCAGTTTGTCCCACGTGGGGCTCACAGTCTTCATCCCCATTTTACAGATGAGGGAACTGAGGCTCAGAGAAGTTAAGTGACTTCCCCAAGGTCACACAGCAGACATGTGGTGGAGCCGGGATTCGAACCCATGACCTCCAAAGCCCGTGCTCTTTCCACTGAGCCACGCTGCTACGCTACTTAGAGTGGGAGAAATAAATTAATATTTCAAGGCCAATGACAAAGCTACAGTCTTCTTCCTAGGCCTTCATCCAACTGCTATTCTCAAAGCCATTTTGAAATCTTGGAAGACCAGTGAAGTTTCCTGTCTTCTCTGGGCAGAAACCAAACAAGATTACGGAATCAGAGAACAAACCTTGCTTTGAACAGTAGATTTCAAGCCTGCTCAATCAATCAATGGTCTTTATTGAGTGCATAGAACACTACACTAAGCATTTGGGAATGTTTAATTCAACAGAGTTGGTGAATACAATATGATGGGAAGATATCAAACTGTACAGCCATTCTATTTGTGAGATTATTATTTGGATTTCCTCTGCAGTTTTTAAGGTACCCAAGGAAAGTTTTTTACATGCCATTCAAGATGGCAGCACTGTGCCCTTTGACTCCAGGCTTTACTGTGAAGGTGGTGGAAGGTTGCTGCTACAGGGACAGGTTTTGCCAAAGTACCCACTCCTCAGGAAGATTGTAGGAATGAGATCACCGATAACAAGCCTCTACTAGGTCTTTGAAAGGCATGCAAGATCAAGGACTTTTTCCAGAGCAGTTTTTGATTATCCTGTCTCTCCCGTTGTCCTGTGTCCACCACAACCTTTTTTTTTCTTCCACCCACTACCTGCCTTACATCTTAAAAGTTATCTTTCCATAAGGAAAAACAACATAAGAAAGAATGATGTGAATCTGCTCATCCTTAAGCTACTAGTCCACTATTAGAAAGTCTGATAATCCATCCCCCACATCCATGCCTCAAACTCCACCCCTTCATACCTTATTACCTTCATGCCCTCCCTTCTTCCCTCTGTGACTGCTATCTTCAAGCCTTCCCTTTCCAGTGGCTTCTTTCCCACTGCTTTCAAACACACTCATGTATTCCCTAATCTAAAAAACCTCTCGACTTTAGGGTTCCTTCCATTTATTGCCCCATCTCCCTCTTACCATTCCTTTCCAAACTCCTTGTGAAAGTAGTCCACACCTACCGTCTCCACTTCCTCTTCTGCAATTCTCTTCTTGAGCTCCTCCAATCTGGTTTCTGCCCCCCTCAGTCCGCAGAAACTTCCTTCTCTAATGTCACCATTAACCTATGTTCTCTCTCACAAGGCTTTAACCTTGGCAATATTCATTCATTCATTCATTTAATCATATTTGTTGAGCACTTACTGTGTGCAGAGCACTGTACTAAGCACTTGGGAAGTACAAGTTGGAATCCTCAACTCATCTGTTGTTGTTTTTTAACAATTCCTGATTCTAGACTTGTAGACTGTAAGCCCGTTGTTGGGTAGGGATTGTCTCTTTATGTTGCCAACTTGTACTTCCCAAGTGCTTAGCACTGCACACAGTAAGTGCTCATTAAATATGATTGAATGAATGAATGAATGATTCAGTCCCTTGTCATCACTGTTTCAAGGGTAAAAAAAACAGGATTACCTGTACTTATAAAGCACTTCGGAATTCTACTTGATGAAGGCATCTATATGAATGTAATTCATTCTCAGGATGTCAAAATTTTCATAATGTCTAAATTTTGACTTCCAGATTTAATTTAAGTATACAGAGAAAATCAATGTGTTATTCCTATTACATGTCAGCCAAGATAATCAATGTCTCAACTGAGAATAATGCTTGCAAGTTAGATTCCTGGTCACCTTAGCATGGAATATACGCTCACTGGGAAAAAAAATATTTAGCAAAATGTATAAATGGAATTTTGACAGTATTTGCCTTTGTTTAGCAATATTTTATTTTAAAGGTTAGGAGCTTCTCATTGGAGTAGGCTGGCTGTTAAAATACCAGAAATGTAAACATGTAACTGAAACTTTTAAAACTGAACTTTAAAAAAAACATTAGGGAACCTGCACATTTACTTTAGGTGGATTGTGAATTTGGCCTTAACGTCCTTATTCCCACTGGTTTCTTTGTCTGAAAATGTACCCAAGTCTAGGGAACCCATGCTACGACTGAATAAAGAATCACTTGTCATGAGAACATTGGCCTGAAATTACATCTGGAAACAAGATATCCTCCAAACCTAATTATTATGATGGGACTACAAGTGATAAGTTTAGCAAAATCATATTTCTCTGGGAGGTAAATGGTTTGCAAAGATTAAATCACAAAGCCATTTATTCACAATGTATGTTTATGATGGATGAATTTTAAAAAAGACAGATACATTTGTTTTAATGTTAGATTGCAAGTTATAAAGCAGGGACCATTACTAGGGGTGTTAGTTTCAATTATGAAGACCAGAGTTTCAAACACACTATGGCTTCTCAATAGCTGGCCAATTGTTATAGTGTACACTTTCTATAGACTGGGAAGACATCCAAATGTTGAATAACTTCCAAACAATATTTCTCCAAAACTTTCAGGTCCTGAAACTAGTTTGGAAATTTACCAAATCCAGACCTTTTTTATTAGATTTCTAGTTTGAACAAGTTTGGCAGTAACACTGATAATGAATGTCACAGAGAGCTTTTTTGGTGTGACTTTCTTCTGTATATATGTGTGAAGACATCTTAGGTTCTTTTCCCTTTTCACCAAGAGCAGCTATTCTTCAGTAGGAACACATCTGTTAGTAGAAACACATTTGTTTTCATTGAATTACAGAATGAGGTAGTCTGTTACCTGCCTGAAGTTTCCCAATAAACTGGGATTAACTATCATACCAGAAACTAAAAATCAATCACTTGTAAGCATCCCACGGTAAAGAGGAGAGCAAACAGCTTCATGTTTCTTCTAGGTAAATTTGTGCTCTCAGCAATGTCCTATTAAAAGGTAATGCTTTACTTAGGAAAAAAAAATCAAAACTTCAGCTGTATAGTTTCAGCATGAATTCAAAATGGATGCTGAAGAAATCTGAGGGAAATGTTGCAGTATTAGATGCTTTGGAATTGAAGGGCCTGCACAAGAACCATGACATTCTCTGGTTCTTATCCTGCAAGATATAATGTTGCCACTGGGAAAAGGAAGAAATTAATCTTTATATAATGTCATTGCGAAATTAGAATTGTGCAGGAAACATGTCTACCAACTCTGTAATCTCCCAAATACAGTGCTCTGCACCCAGTAAGTGCTCAATAAATGCTGTTGATTGATTAATATATGAGGGGATCAGTGCCCTTTACACATACAAGAGGACTTGCTATCCGTAGGTTTCAGGAAAACAAATAATGAGACCATTTCTGTACGTTTCTGAGGTTTATTCTTTTGGTATTTTTCAAGTACTTACTAGATGCCAGGCACTGTACTAAGAACTGGGGTAGATATAAGATAATAAGTTTGGACACAGTCCATGTACTACATGGGGTTCACAGCCTCAGTCCCCATTACACAAATGAAATAACTAAAGCCCACACAAGTTGCAGAGCTGGGATTGGAACAAGGTCCTTCTGACTGCCAGGAACCATGTTCTCTCCACTTGGCACCAGTTCTTGATTCAAAATACATCTTAAATTTACTAAGTGTTCACCCCATGTTAATTTAATATTTTTATACCTCATTACTTGTATCAACTGATTTGAAGATTTATTTTATCTCAATATTTTGTGTAATTTTGTCCCCTTCAAACTACTTTTAATCCATGAAAATATAACTTTACTTCACATGTTTTTGTAATATGCTATTTTGTAAAGGTAGAATAGGGGGCACATATGTTTATAAATTGTTTCCTGTATTGTCTTCAGGTCAACCAATCAATATTGTTTGCTGAGCATCTTACTAAGCATCTGGAAGATTACAATAGGAGAAAATCAGTTTGTGTCTCTCCCTCACTAGATTATAAATTCTTTTGTGGGTGGAAATCATGGCTTCTTGTATTGTACTCTCCTAATCGATCCATTAATTAATCATATTTATTGAGTGCTTACTGTGGGCAGAGTACTGTACTAACTGCTTGGGGGAGTACAACATAACAAGCACATAACAAGTTCCCTGCACATACTAGGTACTTAATAAATACTATCAGTAGTACTTAATCAGAGAACCAATACTGGAGAGGGCACGGGATTGGGAGTCAGGAAAAACTGGATTCAAATCCTGGCTGTCCCAGTTGCCCAATTTAAATGTCACTTTACTACTCCATGTCTCTGTAAATGATATTAAATATCTGTTTTCTCTTCCTCTTATAGTGAAAGCCCCATATGATACAGGGACTATGTCTGATCTGATTGATTTTATCTTTCTGACTGCATCCCAGCACTTGGCACTTGCCAAATGCCACAGTTATTATTATTGCTAGTTGATTGAGAATTAGAAACAGTGAGAAATCTGGAGGGAACTGTTTGCAAAATGGAGATTCATAATGGAGAGGAAGAGAGGTGATGGAATGTTGTAAATCCAATGGTCAGCATTTTCCGCTTAATATGGAAAGGAACAGCTAACAGACAGTTGGAGGGTTTTGAGTAGTGGATAGATGTGTTCTATGGTTCTTGGAAATACCACGGAGGTCCCTATGTGAATTATATTGACTATAATGAATACACCTAATAATTATACAATAAATTCAAGGCCCTACTGAGAGCTTACCTCCTCCAGTAGGCCTTTCCAGACTGAGCCCCTTCCTTCCTCTCCCCCTTGTCCCCCTCTCCATCCCCCCATCTTACCTCCTTCCCTTCCCCACAGCACCTGTATATATGTATATATGTTTGTACATATTTATTACTCTATTTATTTATTCTACTTGTACATATCTATTCTATTTATTTTATTTTGTTAGTAAGTTTGGTTTTGTTCTCTGTCTCCCCCTTCCAGACTGTGAGCCCACTGTTGGGTAGGGACTGTCTCTATATGTTGCCAATTTGTACTTCCCAAGTGCTTAGTACAATGCTCTGCACACAGTAAGTGCTCAAAAAATACGACTGATTGATTGATTGATTATGTACCTCAAGAGAATTGGATTTAATAACATTTAGACAATTTTATTCACTTGAAATCTGGGTTTTCTGAAGTAGTTTTATTGTATCTTATAGGTTGTATAGGCCACAGTTTGGTTTGGAAAAGCCATGTGCTTCTTGTGAAACTGCACCCGACTTTTTTTCTAAAGAGTGCCACTTGGTGTCTGAAATCTCTCTGAATAAAATAGCACTGAAGCTGAGCACAAGTATATTAATCTTTCCAAAAAACCGTGGAAAATTAAGGCCCAGAGGAAAGAAGGGGCCAGTGAATTAGTTGTAGAAAGAAAGTAGAATCCTTTGCCCCTGAAATTTCAAACTGGGGCTCATCTGCTAAACTCCTACACATTCCGAAGTATATTTTCAAAACTCAAACTGTAAACAGGTGTCACAAATATCAGTTTGTTTCCAACTGGAAAAATGGCAGTGAACAATATGTCTCTTAAAATGAGATAGTAAATATCTGTTGTTTCTCATTTTAAAACAGATATATAATGGAAAAAAATGTAGCTGTTCATATTGACGCAGCAAATCAAAGTCAGAAAAGATTGCTTTTATTTCAGGAAGAAGAGTCCTCTGTGACTGAAACAGCAAAGAATGTCACAACTACATAGAAGGTTCATAAAGCTCTCTACTGTTAAACATGAGGCTTTATGCAAAACATTTTCTCACTAGACCAGCCAGGTTCATCATTATCCATCATACAGTCCCAAAAAAACTCAAAATAGAGAATGAAAAAATTGATAAAACACAACTGCAGAAACACCATTTGCCTTTTGTTTTGGTATGATTCAGAGGTCTTTTTGGGAACACAGCCTCTTTCACCTTGAAAATATCTCAAGATCAGCTATGGTTTCTTTTCAGCCTTCAGGCAGCACATATCCCAGGCAGACTGCCCACTCCTGCTTCCTCTATTGCTGCAATCATTTTTTGACAAGTATGTTTATTTTTGTTTTGCGTAGATGGATCTGTGGACTTCACAAAGAGTTGATTCACATCATTAAATCCTACACGAGTCTGGTTAACACATCAGGAAAATCTTTCTCCAAAATGCTGACATATTTCCTCTGACTCAGAATTCTTTTTTTCTCAGACTATTGAATCATCATGAGGAAGATCGTTTTATTTGCTTAATGTTAGATTTGTGAGGGGCCTTGTTCCTGAAATGGATGTGTGAAACGAGGAAGCAATTCTTAGGGATGAAGTGTCAGGTTCTAATTCAGAGTGTCATAAAACAGCCAAAATTATTTTTTTTTGTTGCTCAGTGGAATCGTCTGCAATAAAAAATAGGATAGTAGAATTTTAGTAGTTGGTCTAGACCAATGCCTAAGAACATTTCTAATCAAGGTTCTATACCTGAAATCCCAAAAAGCAAGATTTTGGTCAAGAGTGTGAAAAAAACAACTTTAAAAATGATGGCTCACATTAGCCACAAAGGGAACTAATGTATCCAAGGACATTCCTCCTTTGGGAAATGTAGGCAAACTATCCATTTGCTCCTCAGATTTTGTAGCTTTTTTCATTCCTTCTCTTTTGCTGTAATCTTGCCAGCTTTCAACCAGACCTGACTGGAGGATTTTTTACAGAATACACTTTGGCAGTGTCTTTGCTGTCTAACAGAGAGTTCAGGAAGATTTAAGGATCAAGAAACAGATTCTGATGCACTGAAAGGCACTGTAAAGTGACAAATGCATCTGCATAACAACCACAAAATTGCTTTTTGGGCAGTGGAAAATGGATTCTTGTTCCCAGATAAGTCTTTTCTGCCATATCAGTCAGTACTCATGGTCAGTATTCATACCCAACATCGGTATCAGTCTTTTTTTAATATGAAGGGCAGTGTGTTTTCAAATAATTGTGGTATTTTCTACGTCCTTGCTATATGCCATGCACTCTTCTAAGCCCTGGAGTAGATAATCAGAATGTATACACTCCCTGTTCCACATGGGGACAGAGAGTCTAAGTAGGAAGGAGAACTGATATTTGATTTCCATTTTTCAGACGAGGAGTGAGTCACAGAGAAATTAAGTGACTTTTAAAAAAATAGCACATAGTAAGTGCTGGGGTAGATGTAAGGTAATCAGGTTGGACGCAGCCCCTGTCCCACATAAGGCTCACAGTTTAAGTCAGAGGAAAATGATTTAATGCCATTTTACAGATGAGATAACTGAGGCATAGACAAATTAAGTGACTTGCTCAAGGTCATGCAGCAGACAAGTGGCACAGCTGGGATAATTTACTACTATTATTACTTGTAGAGTTGGCCTACACTTTGAAGATGACAGCGTGGCTCAGTGGAAAGAGCACAGGCTTTGGAGTCAGAGGTCATGGGTCCAAATCCTGGCTCCGCCAATTGTCAGCTATGTGACTTTGGGCAAGTCACTTAACTTCTTGTGCCTCAGTTACCTCATCTGTAAAATAGGTACTAAGACTGTGAGCCCCCCGTGGGACAACCTGATCACCTTGTAACCTCCCCAGCGCTTAGAACAGTGCTTTGCACATAGTAAGCTCTTAATAAATGCCATCATTATTATTTATTATTATATATGATGGATGGTGAGACCCATCTAAAAGAGTTAATGTTTTTCAAAGAGAATCTCTTGCACCCTTGGTCCTTGAAAATCTAGCTATGCATCTTTTCTAGTCCCTTCCATTCAGGTGAGCATTCTCAGACACTAATGTTCAATAGGGGGAAGCTATCTACTACAGCCAAAAGGACATTCACTTTGAGTTGTTTAGCCACTACCACAACCACTGATACCTTTTCTGTTTTAGTGTCAGTCCTCTTTTAGACTGTGAGCCCACTGTTGGGTAGGGACTGTCTCTATATGTTGCCAACTTGTACTTCCCAAGCGCTTAGTGCTCTGCACACAGTAAGCGCTCAATAAATACGATTGATGATGATGATGATGATGATGATAAACAGAGACGCTGGTTGTGATAGGATGGTGGAAGAAATTAAGGGAAAATTTTAAAAATAATTCTAATTTTACAGCTTTTTCTTTTCTCTAATGTTACATATTAAATGCTTAAATATGTTATAAATGCTGGGATGGATACGAGTTAATCAGGTTGGACACAGTCCCTGGCCCACTTGGGGCTCACGGTTAAAGTTAGGGAGCTTGACTGTCTGTGCAACAAATCAGTTCCTGGAGTGAAATGGTCTGTTTTAGTCATCTAGAATGGGTAACGAAGAGGATCCCAGAATTCATGAGTCACTAGTTATTCTTAAGGACTCACTAGAGACTTCCTAATTTCTCCCTCTGCCTACAGGCTGGGATTGGTGAAAGGTAACACCTTCATAATTGAGTGCCAGGTTCAGACTGAAGAGAAGGAAGGGGAAAAGAAGTGTGGCTGAAATACTAATAATGGCTCTCTTTGTGGAGAGCACAGAGAATCCTGCAGCCAGGGAACCACCAACTACTGAGCAGACAACTGGGCAAAAGACTCCTTGTCCTTTGGCTATTTCCAAATGAACTTGTGGGAGTCTGGGCCTGTTCTTGATGTCCAAATCAATTTTACTTCATTTACAAGTTGAAAGAAGATTTCTCTAACTGCTGATAGGGCTGCAGACTCCACCTGGGAACTAAAAATCTTGCTGTGCTCTTCCTGCCTCTTATATAATCACCAGTTACAGAGATTCTGCAATCAGACTCAGCTGACAATTTTGTTAATGATGTGGCAGTCTGAGTAGACTTTAGCTCTTCCATAACAATATTGGCTCCTGTTGTGTTAATGGTATAAAAAATGTGTTAAATCAGCAGGCAGATTTGAAAGATCCATGCTGCAAAACTACCCTGAGCAGTATGATATCCTGACCGAATACCTGACTGCAGTGTGTGTGTGTGTTTCTGTGTGTGTTTTGAGGTGTTACATTTTACCTCATGTTTCTTTGGTCAGATTTCATCCAGGTTTTCCTGGACATCACCAAGGTGGCTCTCTATTCAGTAAGAAAAAAAGAAGTAATAAACTCAATAAAGTTTTTAGGTTAGACATTAAGATTTTCTTGACTAAAAATAGTGAGATTGAAGCATGTTACCAAGAGGGGTTCGCAGATGTCTTTCTCTAGAGTTCGTTAAGAAAATGGTAGACAACTAAGTGACTCTGATGGGATCCTTCTCCAGGCAGGGAGCTAGGCTATTTGCCCTGTCAAGAATCTTTCAACAGCCAGAAGCAGAAGATCAACCCAGGACTCTTCGTCAATATAAACTGAGAAGGGATGGTTCTTATTTCTTTTTTTAAAAAAATGGTATTTGTTATGGGCTTACCACTGTACTAATTGCTGGGGCAGATATAACCTAATTAGGGTGGAAACAGGCAGTGTCACCTATGGCACTCACAGTCCTAATCCCCATTTTACAGATGGAGGTAACTGAGGCACAGAGAAGTGATGTGACTTATCCCAGGTCACACAGCAAACAAATGGAAGAGCCAGGATTAAAACCCTGTTCCTTCTGACTGTCTGGCCTGTGCTGTAGCTGCTAGGCAACACTTACTTTTTTTCCATATATTCTTTCCCAAAACCTAGAACAGTGTTTTGTGCACTGTCATCACTGAACAAATACTATTACTACTATTAAAAGGTTTTTATATAAACTCCCAAAAGTGTACATGGTTCATTCAAATGCTGTTTTAGAATACATGATGAGAGTGTTCATAAGCCTGAGACTGACTGGGAGATCTTCTCACATAAGTTAGAAGAGAAGGCAGAGCTAGTGTTAGTTATGGCATTTATATAAGCGTATACTATGTGCTAAAGCATTGTGCTATGTGCTAGGATAAATTCAAGTAAAACTAAACAGATACACATGAGGTTCAGATACACATGAGGTTCCTGATCATGGTTGGAGAGGATGAACATAACAGGTCTTGCAGTGCCATTCATACTCTCTCATCCCTGCCTGTTGTGTTCTTACTGGGACACAGATCACATCGAACTTATACGCAGGCAGCAGCATAACACTTTGGAAAATGCATGCAAAGGTCTTTCATATGGAGGATCCATTGTTTGTCAAATTGATCGCAGGCTTGTGCCATTGCTGTACTTTACCCACGTAGCTTGGCTTTGGGAGCTGCTCCGGACAAAAGACTCCCATTTCCTTCCCATTTCACCCAGCTATTTTCCAGTATTCCTGTTGGACTCGTCCATCTTGCAGAACACTCTGGGATGTTCTTCACCACTGATAGCAAAGTCGCAGCAAATAAATTCAGGACTAGAAGCTGAATCAGGGCTCCGGATTCCCAGAGCAGTGTTTTGACTGAAGACCTAAATTTGTGTGTCATTCGCTTAAACTCTGGCCCTTTGTGAAACGGAGACTGTGTCCAATTTTGTTAACTTGTCTAGTCCATCACTTAGAACAGCGCTTAACTCAGTGTAAGCACTTAGCAAATGTCATAATTATAGGGATGGTAGCTGAAGGCTTATGAGTGGGTAAATCTTCAGATATGTATCCTTAACTAATCTTAACTAACAGAAAAGGAAGCCTCCATATATCCTTGGAGCCTCATCATCCTAGATTGCATGGGAATTTTGTTTGTCATAAATTTGGCAAAACTGAATGTCCACCGACAACATTAGCCATTCACAATCAACCAAGTAGCGTTTGCACTCTGTTCAATTAATATTTTTATAAGGTTGAAGAAAAAACATGGCCCTTCAATGCATCCAGAGAAAGTTCATCTGATTTTCAGAGATTCATGGAAAATAATATTCGTGCATTCAAGCACAACTCGGTCTAAGAGTTGGTATGCCTGTGGTTTTCCCTGAACAAAGCTCCGATATTTAATTGGGTGTTGACACTTGGTACTTTACAGATGCCTATACAGTATATTTCATGCTTCTGTGGTCTCAAGTGGATTAGTGCAAATTGAATTTTTGCATGAACCCGCCCAAGGCTGTGATCACTCCATTAGGTTTTACTGAACATAGTTAATTTCTATAAAAATGTTTTCCTGGTAATTGCATTAATGGCCAAAAATATATATCTTTTCTTTAGAAATTAATAGATTCTAGTTTCCCTAGTGCATAGTTTTACCAGACTTTAGAGAGACAAATAAAATCATTCAGTTGTACACAAAATGTATCTTCGTGGTCGGAAATAGTTAATCTGTCTTTCTAAGGACCTAACCTATTATCAAGAAGAGTCTTGGGTGCAGGGGAAAACCTGGCCCAATATCTAGTTTATATTTTAATTTACAAAAGGGATGGAAGGGAAGAATGTGTTCTAATACATTGCTGGTTGTCTGGATGAAGACAATGAGATTTTGTATACGATAATTGCAGGTAATTTTCAATTGGGTGGCATTTCTCTCACCTTGAAAAACAAAAACAAAAATGCCAAGTGACAATGGGCCAGGTTGAAAAATGGTCCTCTAAAACAAGATGCTATTTGATAAGGATATGTGCAAGAGATGTTGTTTAGAAATTAAAAGAGAAACCTATACGTTTAGGACAGGGAAAAACTAGTTTGCACAAAGCCGGCAGAAAAAGGATTAGGGACTCAAAGTCATGATCAACTGCAAGCTTAATATAAATTGGTAATTTTATGTCATTATCAAAATAATCTAAAGGGGCAATCTGGATGAGTTAAGAGGTGAATTACATTAATACTGGGAAGAAATCCTACATTTTGATGCTGACCTAGACCAAATCCCATTACTGCCTCACCTTGTCTATGTTAAATCAGGGTCTGTATAAGAAATAAATAACCACTATTTTCCAAGGATTTTCCTGGGAAGGGATCTTACTAGTAGTTCTCCATGCCCACAGTCAATTGAACAAAACTACAAGCTGGAGAGTGTTCGTAGGCATAATAAGAACTTCTTAATTATCAAGGTTAACCTTTGGATCCCTGCCTACCAACTCTTTTTACTTTTTAATTTTTTTTAACATTTTGTTAAGTGCTTACTATGTGCCAGGTACTGTACGAAGTCTGGGGTAGATACAAGCTAATCAGGCTGGTTAGAATCCATGTCCCTAGTGGGGTTACAGTTTTTAATCCCCATTGTAGAAGTGAAATGAATAAGGTATAGAGAAATTAAGAGAAGCAGATTTGTGGTGTAGCTGGGATTAGAATCCAGGTTCTTCGATTTCCAGAACCAAGCTCTTTCTACTAGGCCTTGCTGCTACTCTATTATGTTATACTCTTTTAGAGAAGCAGCGTGGCTCAGTGGAAATAGCACGGGCTTGGTACTTAGAGGTCATGGGTTCAAATACTGGCTCCGCCAATTGTCAGCTGTCTGACTTTGGGCAAGTCACTTAACTTCTCTATGCCTCAGTTACCTCATCTGTAAAATGGAGATTAAGTCTGTGAGCCCCATTTGGGGCAATCCGATCACCTTGTATCCTCCCCAGAGCTTAGAACTATGCTTTGCACGTAGTGAGCACTTTACAAATGCCATCATTGTTATTATTATTATAAAGAGCTTAGTACAAGGCTCTGCAGTCGATATGACATAAGCAGTCAATACATGCCATTGATTGATTGATGAGGGTAATAGAAACATTGAAGTAGGTTACCAAGGAAGACCGTTGAGACTGCAACTCTGAAGTTAAATAAAAAAAATAGACAACTGCCTGTCCAAAATGGTTTAGTCATTCAACCTGCTTGAAAACCAAATCCAGGACCAAATGACCTTTCAAAGCGTCTTCCAGCATGGTGATTCTTTGTTTGTAAGAATTATTTTCCCTTCTGTTTTCCAGTATCAAATTGGGTATGTTTGGGTGTCACAACTAATAAGACTTTCAGGTTTTCAAGATAGTGTTGAAGGAGTACTTACAAATTTTTTTTTTAATTGGAAGACAGTTCTCAAAGGTTTTAGACCACTACAAATTTGTCTTATCTATGACACTGTAAATGAACATGTAACTCCATGTAACTCTAGGAGAAGCAGGAGGATAATTCTCTCTCTAAGAAATTTATCTTCAGCATGGGATGGAGCAATCACTCCCACTGATTCCATTATGCCTCTATGGCCAAAATATGGAAGAGCTGGAATTTATAGCCTCACCACATCCTGCTAATAATGTCCTGTCTTCTGATTTGGCTCTTGCGAGCTGGCAGAGTGGCAGCTGTGCCTGAAGTCACGCTGATGTTTGGAGTGGAACAGTGAAGAAGGATATCCCATTTCCAGTGCATAAATTGAAATTATTTGTGATTTCCAATTGCAAATAAAGGAGCTTCATATTTTTGGTTTGGGGCCACATTTTTTTGCTCTTTATTGATGTTGATGTGGTATGCCTTGGTTCATGTTTCATCTGGGTTTCATTGGACAACTTGTGTGGATCTCTGTGCACTGTACATGCAAAACATACGTTAGGTGTAGAGGAATGCATGTACGGGTTTGTAGACATGCACGTGTAAGTACACAGATGCTTCACCTTGGGATCCACTTGAGGAACTTCCTTAAAGAAAGCTTTTGGACCAGGCTTTACAGTATTCCTTTTAGTATGTATGGTTTTCAGTGTAGTGTGTGGTGCATAGCGGAGCATAGTGGCTTCTGGTTATCTGTCTCCCCCTTTAGACCGTAAGCTTGTGGTGGGCAGGAAACATGTCTATCAACTTTGTAATATTGTACTCTTCCAAGTGCCTAGTGCACTCAGTAAGTGCTCAATAAATACGATTGATTGATCTGACTTACTGGTGCTTTTTTATAGTTCATTCAATCGTGTTTACTGAGTGCTTACTGTGTGCAGAGCACTGTATTAAGCACTTGGGAGAGTACAATACAGAAATAAACAGACAAATTCCCTGCCCACAACGAGTTTTCAGTGTAGAGGTGGGGAGACAGACATTAATATAAATTGCAGATATGTACATAAGTATTGTGGGGGTGGGAGGGGGGAAGAATAAAAGGAGCAAATAAGCATGATGAAGAAGGAAGTGGGAGAAGACAAAAGGGAGGGGGGTTTAGGGAAGGCCTCCTGGAGAAGATGTGTCTTCAATAAGGCTTTGAAGTGGGGAAGAGTAATTGTCTGATGGATTTGAGGAGGGAGGACGTTCCAGGCCAGAAGCAGGATGTGGGCAAGGAGTCAGAGGTGAGGTAGTGAGATTGTGGCACAGTGAGAAGATTAGCATTAAAGGAGCGAAGTGTGCTGGCTGGATTGTAGTAGAAGAGTAGCAAGGTGAGGTAGGAGGGGACAAGTTGATGGAGTGCTTTAAGGCTAATAGTGAGGTGTTTTCGTTTTATATGGAGTTGGATAGGCAACCACTGGATTTTTTCAAGTGGTGGAGTGACATGTCCTGAACATTTTTGTAGAAAAATGATCCAGGCAGCAGAGTGAAGTATGGACTGTAGTGGGGGGAGGCAGGGGGCTGGGAGATCAGGAAGGAAGATGATGCAGAAATCTAAGTGGGATAGTCACTCATTCATTCATACATTATATTTATTGAGTGCTTACTGTATGCAGAGCGCTGTACCGAGCACTTGGGAGAGTACAACAATAAACAGACACATTCCCTGCCCTCAGTTAGCTTACATTCTAGAGGGGGGAGGCGGACATTAATATAAAAAGTAAATTACGTAAATGTATTTAAGTACTGTAGGGCTGGGAGAGGGGAAGAAGAGTGATCGTACTAACATGATAGCAGTTTGGATGGAGAGAAAAGGGTGGATTTTAGTGATGTTTTGAAGGTGGGATCGACGTGATTTAGTGATGGATCGAATATTTGGGCTGAATGAGAGAGAGGAGTCAAGGATAATGCCAAAGTTATGGGCTTGTTGAACATGGATTGAATATCCTCAGGTAAGGGCCTGTGTAGTTCCCTGTTACCAATTTCGTGATTGATTTGACATTATGGGTTTTGTGGTTCCAGACCTCCGTGATGTCTAATAGATACATTCTCATCTTAAGTGGGGCGATCTCCAGTAACTGTGAACATTTTATGAAATGCCAACTGCTTTGTGATCAATATATTCCTGGTATGACGGACCTTCTCTGATGAAGCCCTCATTTCCCCAACTCCCCCTCCTTCTGCACCACTCATGCATTTGAATCTGTACCCTTTAAGCACTTGATATTTGCCCCACACTCAGCCAGCCCCGCAGCACTTATTTACTTATCTGTAATTTATTTTACTCTCTGTCTTCCTCTGGAAGCTTTAGGCTCTGTTAGCTATTCTAGAAGCAGTGTGGCATTGAGGATAGAGCACTGATGTAGGAGTCAGAAGATCATGAGTTTTCTAATCCTGGCTCCACCCCTTTCTGCCGTGTGACTTCACTTCTTTTTATCTCCTTTACCTCATCCTGTAAAATGGGGATTGAGACTGTGACCCCCGGGTGGGACAGGGACTATGTCCAACCTGATTTGCTTGTATCCACCCCAGCGCTTACTACAGCCTGGCATATAGTAAGTGCTTAACACATACCATTATTATTATTATTATTATTCTGTCTCAAGCCCTTAGTACAGAGTTCTGCACACAGTAAGAGCTCAGAAACCATTGATTAATTGCTGTTGAGGCCAGAGGGATTGGGATGCCATTTCCCCTCACCCCCTCTCTCCTCAAGTGAGTTGCTGTTGGAGTAGGGGGCAGTCATGTAGGAGGCAGGAAACAGCATCTCAACAGGCTAAAAAGGAAGTTAAAGGCGGTGCTACTGGGACTCTCTCTCCCTACCATCTGCCCACTCCTTGTCTCTCAAGGTGTCAAGATCCAAAGAAGCTCATATAAAGTAATAAATTGCTTTTTAAAGTTGACTTGAAGCTTCTCTACAGTAAAAAATTAGCTGCCATGATGAGGGTTTACATCAAAAAACAGCACCACTACCTCGGAACCATGTGTGGCTCAGTATGGCCTGGGGGGTTGCCCGTGAGCGTTTGAGTTGATTTGGGCATTCAGTCCTTGGCTTTCCACGGGTGGCTTATAGGTCTCTGCTAGTCTTTGATGATTTTCTTTTCTGCCCAAGAATATTGGTCTTTTTAAAAATATCAGTAGTGTGCCACAGGGCTGAATTGCAATCAAAAGTATGACTAACACATTTTTCTAATGTTCTGCCACTCATAAGATAACTAGCAGAACTGATTGAAATCCTTCTTTAGGCTAGGTAGTGAAATGGGATATGACAGTCACTAACCATATCAATCAATCAATAGTATTTATTGAGCACTTGCTAAATGCCTAGGAAAATGCAAAACCACAGAGTTGTTAGATGCAATGCCTCCTCTGAAGGAGTTTACATTTACAGATTACATAAATGCGTTTGTCTGTGTTTGTGTGTCTGTGTACGCTTTTGTATATGTGTGTTTGCCATTCACGTCTCACATCCTTCCCATTCTTTTTATTCTTTGTATCGCTGTTTTCATCTCTTTTTCTTGGTCTCTTTCTCTCTGTCCCTATTTCTGTACCTCTGTCGCTATCTTCATATTTTCCTTTCTTGGATTTTGTTTCAACCTACCAAGGAACCCCATCCCCTGGAAGTTCTGCCTCATGTCCTACTTTGAGTTCTTGAAAATATGGTCATGTTAAATTTGGCCCATGTCTCCTATTAGTTTTCATACTGCATTAAGCAGGAAGGTGGGAAAGGAATTCACTTGATCAAGATGCACTCTTATTCAGAACTCTGATAAATTCTACATCCTTATACATTTATTTAAAATGCAGAAATTGATCAATTCCCTAGAGCAGTAGAATTAGCAATGACATCCAAGGCAGAAGGAGCCACTTAATGATACCACATAGTCCATTTAGTTTCAAGTGGGTTGACTGCCCTGTTGCTCTGTAACTATGGAAGTCTGAACAATAGAGATGTAAAGGAAAATTCAGCAAGGGTGGAAATGTTGGCATGGGTACTAAGCACTTGGGAGACTACAGTATAACAATATAACAGACACATTCCCTGCCTATAAAAATCATTTAACTTTCAAGCAATCAGTGACAGTCAAGTAGCTGAAACTCAGAATTTGACTACCTTAACTTTTTTGCTCCATAAAAAAGACAGATTGGAATTTATCAATCTTCAACTAGAGGAATAGCTTCCCATTTTCTGAACCTCTCTATGCTAATACACAGAAAGCTTTGATTGAACACCACATGTTTGTCTGATTTTGTCAGCTGATTCCAGGGGGACCAGCAGAAATTCCTCACTAGGTGCCAAAGAGGGACTGTGTACTCTCTTCAAATCCATGTCAATTGGAGGCCACTACTGATTTAGGAAAATGGGTGGGTCAGAGTGTGAGGAGGAAAAGTAGGGGAGAAAAGTAAAGCAGAAGACAGGAGAAGAAAGAGGAAAGGGAAACGTTGAGAAAGGAGCCCATTTGGGCTGGCACCCAAGGAAAGCAATCAATCAATCAATCGTATTTATTGAGCGCTTTTTGTGTGCAGAGCACTGTACTAAGGGCTTGGGAATTACAAGTTGGCAACATATAGAGACAGTCCCTACCCAACAGTCGGCTCACAGTCTAAAAGGGGGAGACAGAGAACAAAACCAAACATACTAACAAAATAAAATGAAATAGATATGTACAAGTAAAATAAATAAATAGAGTAATAAATATGTACAAATATATATACATATATACAGGTGCTGTGGGGAAGGGAAGGAGGTGAGATGGGGGGGATGGAGAGGGGGACGAGGGGGAGAGGAAGCAAGTGCTTCCTTTCCCTGTTCCCAATGTTTGGCTTTCCTCTGTGCTCTTGATCCTTGCTGAAGGGGACAGTCGGGACATTATGCAGAAAAGGGGAGGAGTAAGGGGGCAGCACACCATTGGGGTAAAGGACTGGTGGTCAACACCACAGGTGCTGAGGTGGTCAGAGGACCCTAAATAGCCCTGCAGGACCATGAGGATGCCAGGAACCCCACCAGTAGAAACACCAATCCTCACCAGGCATTAATAAAGATGTTTTCTTCTCTTACTCTTACCAACCCAACATTGCAAGGAAGATAATATATCTGAGGCCTAGGGCCGTGTGTGACTTCTTTGAAGCTTAGCTTCTCATTCAGTAACCATAGAGCCTTGAAAACATCACCATTCACAGGACTTAGGTTGGCAATGTGATCAAATGAAGCTGTCTAGAACTGAGCTTATACTAAGTTGGAGATTAGAAATATTTCTATGTTGTTGACTACCAGTACCTACATTTCTCTAAAGGTTCAAGGGTGTTAATAAGAAGAATAGCATCATGTATCATGTACACAAGTAGACTTAGACATTTATTAGTAGAAATTTCCGTGTATCTCTTAAGATTGTTCTTTTCATAGAGACTCCACCTGCTAACTTGTTTTATTTTTTTTCTTGTCAAAGTTATTCATCGACATATTTGGTCCTGATTTGTAATGATAATGCTGCTCATTTGACATTCTTCAGTTAATAGGAAATCATTTGTTTTTTTCTAAAACGGGGTTCTTTCTCTTCCCAGATCATATTTTTCCTGTGACCTGAGAGTAAGATAAAATAAATTTTCCTTTTGTTTAGAAGATTCTTAGAGTTGAAACTGAATAGAGGTGTGGGTACAAAATTACAGAATTGTGCAGTGAAAACAGATCAGTGCCATTTTTTACTCTGTGTAATTTTTTCTTTCTCTCAGCATGTCACAGCAGGACAGCCCCTGTTTCATGAATCTTTATTTTATTATAGTTATTTAGAAAACATGTACCCCAAACAAACTGTATTACATGGAAGTGTTAGGAATCTGTCCAGGCTCAAACATATTTGGGATCTGATCTATGATTAACTTTCTGGTCCATGTTTTCAACAATTCTATCCACCACTATTGTTTATGAAAAATTACATTGTTCCTTTAGTGACTGTTATTATTCCTATATTGGAATGCACCTATTGCTTCTTTTTAGGTTTTAGTGCTATTTTTAAACAACCCATTAAGTCATTGAAGTAGCAGAGGTATAATGTTAGTTTTGAGTAATTCCATTTGTTTCATTCATTCATTCATTCACCATCTCCTTTCTCATCACATAATCCTTATGAAGAAGACAGAATCTGTTCTGATTTTACTTAGAGAAAAAGAAGCTCTTCTTCAAGCCAACTTGGAATCATTCAGGGATTAGAATCTCCATGATTACTGGCCCCTTAGAAACCATATTTTATCCTCTGAGAGGTGACACTACTGAATTTTATACACTGAATGTTACTGGATTGTCATCTCTTGTATGGTTGAGAAATCCAACCTTAGAGCAGTTTTGGACAAAAATAACAATGCGTAATTATGATCGTACATTTTTGGATTTTTTTTCATGGTGGTGGCATCTCTGGATATCATCATCTAGGGTAGAAGTGGAGTCACTTCAGTCTTACCCAGCATCATTTCCTGGGGGTTGGAGGAAAGGTATACTTCCTGATTTGCTGACTCTATTGATCAGCAACTTTTCAATAAAAATCCTTTCACCTTAATCCAAATTCAATTCTGACACCCACTTACCTGAGCACCATTCCTGGTTTGGGGGTTAGAGTGTGTGGTTGTTTGAGGCAGTGGTAAAAGTCTGTGATTACGATTGAAATACGATTCAAATACGATTGAATGAATGATTCGCAGGCAACGTAAGTAAGAGGGTGGAGTTGATCCCAGGTATAAATTCCCATTCAAACAGTTCTTTTATGATTCATTTAGAAATTCTATTAAAAGGAGTTCAACCAGTTGAGAAATAGGGACCGTCTTAGAGTAAACTTAACCATGCATGCTGCTCATGAAGATAAATGGAATTTCACAGCTGTAGGAAATTCCCTTATGAAATCAAAACCAAGAGACCAAAATACCTTTTGCTTTAGAACAGTGGAGAGTTTAAAGTGTTTGTTAAACCTTGCACTGGCTTTTAGGGAAGAACGTGTTCTTAAGGCTTAGAAACCGTTTTGAAAAAGTTCTTTGTTTTGGTTTCAAAGGAAGTTTAATTACAAAGGAAAGCTTGAATTCTCCTTCAGGGATTTTTTTTTTTTTGTATAGTGAGAATAGTCTTTCCATGTAGAAATTCTTTTATAAATAAAGAACGCTTGTGTTTAGAGTACATGGGTATTTATTGGAATGTGCTTGCTCCCAGTAGACTGTTCAGTTACCTATTTGTGAGTGAAGATTGATATATTCATGACAGCTGACACGTGGTACAATTGAATATTTACATTTATGTCCTTATGGAATTGTCTTTGTGAAACACTGGGTACAGTTGAATTAATCTTGCTTTTAAATACATTTAGAAGCTACAAAGTATTTTAAGGAATGCTGCTCCGAACCTAATCTGTGACACTTTTACCTCCGATTTCCTCATAATCAACAAGTAATTGCAAAAAACCCAGTTAAAAACTATATGATTCATCTAGTTCGTATAGATCTTTCTGGGCTGGTTCTGTCCTACTATACTGGGATCTTTTCGATCCACATGAAATCTCCTATCCCCACAAATGTTTTACCCATTAATTCAATGAAAATGAAATGGAATAAATCACTCCTCTGTCTTTTCATTTATAGTCACAGTCCAGGTTTCAAGCATCCTAAAATATGCAACACTTAGTGATGGATAGGTCATGCCCTAATTGTTGCTGTACTCCAGAAAATGTACCAATTTACCAATCACTGCTGGTAAATTAATTCCCTCCCTATCCTTCCCTTCTATGATTCCTTTCCTGCTCTACCTTATTCCAAGCAGCTTTCTTCCCCATTCATACCTCTTAACTGGACTCCTCCTCTGCCTCTCTCTAACCCTGCCTACCTCTTTTTCCTAAACCAGTGTCTCATGTTCACCAACCAAGCCAGCCATCGCCAGTGCTGCCAGCAGGATATGATTAGCAAAGTGATAGCAGGAGCTTGCTATGGGCAGGGATCATGTCTGCCAACTCTGTTGTATTGTGCTCTACCAAGTGCTAATAATAATAATAATAATTATATTTGTTAAGCACTTACTCTGTGCTAAGCACTGTTCTAAGCATTCATTCATTCATTCATTCAATCGTATTTATTGAGCACTTACTGTGTGCAGAGCACTATACTAAGCGCTTGGGAAGTAAAAGTCGGCAACATATAGAGACCCAACAACGGGCTTACAGTCTAGAAGGGGGAGACAGACAACAAAACAAAACATTTAGACAGGTGTCAAAATAGTCAGAACAAATAGAGTTAAAGCTATATGTGCATCATAAAAGCACTGGGGTAGGTACAAGATAATCAGGTTGTCCCATGTGGGGCTCACAGTCTTAATCCCCATTTTATAGATGGAGTAACTGAGACATGGAGAAGTTAAGTGACATTACCAAGGTCACACAGCAGACAAGGGGTGGAGCTGGGATTAGAAAACATGTCCCTTGACTCACAACCCTGTGCCCTTGCCACTAGGCCATGCTGCTTCTCTGTTACAGCTCTAATTGCAGTAAGTGCTCTGCACATAGTAAATGCTCAATAAATACCATTGATAGTGATGATGATGATGTTGATGATCCAGATTGGGACCTTCTGGTGGTAAGACTCCTAGTCTTAGGTCACGGCTATGGCTCCCTCCAGCTTAGTGGCCGTAAACCATCTCGTTTGATCAAGCCATCTCCCGTTTCACCATCTGTTTCTTTCAAATCTCTGTTCTCTCCATACACCTTCATTCCTAGCAAACGGAACAGTTTCTGCCTCTGGTGTGTATCCAGAAGAGCTATTAGAATCAGTCTGCTGTTTGTTGAGTGTTTACTGGGTGCGTAGTAGTGTACCAAGTGCTTAGTAGGATACGATAGAGTAAAGGGACATGATCCATGTCCTAAAGGAGCTGATAAGGGGACATAATTGATACCAGAACCAACCATTCTTCTAGCAGAGACAGAGAACCTCTGGAGTGGGGAAGGAAGAAAAGGGATGGGAACTCTTGGGGACTCAGGGGGCTGAACAGTAGCCAATGAACCAAAACACTGAGAAGATGGAGCCCAAGTACCTGCGGCTGAATTTGTAGGATTTCCACCATTAGTGGTGAGAAGGGAAGCAGCAAGTTCAATCCAAACCAGTTTCCAAGAGAAGAAGCAGGGCTGGAAGCCAGGCAGTTCGTCACCAACAAGAAGAGTCCCAGACAGGACCCCAGAAAGCCAGCTCCTTTGACCCAGCCATCTCCATTTTCACCATTTTCTGTCAAATTCTGACCTTGGTTCTTTCCATTCGCCTCCTTAACTGGGCAGCAGAGCACAGTTTCTGCCTCTGGTGTATACCCAGAAGAGCTATTAGAATCGATCATTGCTATTTGTTGAGTGCTTATTGGGTGCACGGTAATTTCCTGCTCATGTTGACAATGCATGGCTGGAGCAGGACTCCACATACTGGAAGAGCATTTGAGGGGTTTCTAGGGCCCAGGCATAGGTTCTGGGATTTAGAGGTCAGAGCTGGATAGAGGGCCGCAGGAGGGAGGATTAGACCACACCAGGTCGCACACACTTGGAACCCAGCCACCTAAGCACAGGGAAGGTCCCCCATCTGGTACCCCATCAGCATTTTCGATTCCCCTTCTTTTGTCAGTGTCCCTGGAGGATGATTCTAGCAGGCTTCTGCATGTATTACTGGTTTACAAACAAAAAAACTATGACCAGGGGGAGGGAGGCAAGTTTGGCATGCACAGTAATAATAGTATTTATTAATCTTGCCTTGTCTTATGCTGTCGAGTCATCTCCGACCCTTAGGATGCCATGGACACATCTCTCCCAGAACGCCCCATCTCTATCTGCAATCCTTCTGGTAGCATATCCATAGAGTTTTCTTGGTAAAATCCAGAAATGGTTTACCATTGCCTCTTTCCGCGCAGTAAATTTTGTCTCCACCTTTGACTCGCTCCCATGCTGCTGCTGCCCAGCACAGGTGAGTTTTGACTTGTAGCAGATTGCCTTCCACTCAGTAGCCGCTGCCCAAGCTAGGAATGGAAATGCGTCTGCTTGACTCTCCCTCTCATAGTTGAGAATGGTAGAGAACTGGCAACTCTCCAGGTGTGACCCTTAGCGGGCAATGTATGTACATATACGTAATTTATTATAAGCGCTGACTCCTCTTCTACATTGTAAGCTTCTTGTAGGCAGTGAAAGCGTCTACGACCTCTGCTATATTGTACTCTCCCAATGCTAACTGATCATTTTAGATAGTGAAATCCATATTCACAATACTCTTCAACTTTCTGTACTTACAAGATCCACCAAATTTTCTCATTGCCATTCAGCAGGCTGGTCTGTCTTGTCTGGGTACCTGTATTCTAATTCCAACTCTGCCACCTGCATGCTGTGTAACCTTTAGTAAAGTACAAGGGCCTCAGTTTCCTCATCTGTGAAATGGGGATTCAATACTTCTTTTCCTTTCTACTTGGACTCTGAGCCCCAGATATGCAGGGAACATTTTGACCTGATTATTATCCTCTATCTATCACAGTGGCTAGTACAGAGATTGGCACATAGTGCATACTTAAATGTTATTATTACTATCACTACTTATTATTACACTACTGAGCTACACCATCTCATTTGATATTACATATCACTGTGTCTTTAAAAGTTCCCTTTTCCTCTTTGCTAAAGGCAATTCTGACAATTTCACAGTTTAGAAACTTCTTTCTTTCCCAGTATCATTATTTTTCTCGCATGCCCTTTTCAGAGAAACTAGCCTTTATGAAATACATAGCTAAGTAGATACAAGCAGGAATGGCACTCACAGAAAATGGTATTCTGCAGTAATTTATTTGCCTAATAAAATATATTTCACATCAATGTTTGTATAACCAAACTGATCCTGAATATATATCTCAACTTCAGTGAAAGCAAGTTAATCTACAAACCTTACTTATTTCTTTAAGTCACTATGAGAATGTCTCTCTCCATTATAATTACAATTTATATATATGTAATAGATGTGTTATAGTTTTATAATCATTTTACGTAATATACATTAACAATAATTGGAGCAGTTAGGCATATTTTAGAGCAAAACTTTTATTGCACTAAATTTGGGCAAATTTTGAAGTAATTAAAATAAATATATCTGCATTTAGATGGTTCCAAGTGTGAAAGGAGTGGGGTTATGTGGATAACTGTCCAGAACACTGGTCTAAAAATGTACTAAAGCCATCATGAAGAGAGGGATCAAGAACTTCTTTCGTTCAGAGTCTCTTTGGTTGCTGAACTGTGCCTATCTTCCCTTTTGACATTTACCAACCTCCTTTGGTCTTCAGCATAACCTTATGGAACTGAAAGTGTAGGTCGGGAGTGAATTGGGAATGATCGTTGACCCTAGATACTAAGTGTCTTCAGAAAGGACCAGAAAGAAATCGTTGCTTGGGGGCTGTCACACTGTAATATATAGACTCGCAGGAGGTGGGGGAATTAAGGTTGTGAACCCCACGTTCTGGGGTTCAGAGAAAAATTAACTTCCCAATGGCCTTATTTCCCCTTTTCACCTCTCACTTACGTTTGTTATTTGTAATAATACTAAGGTGTTCTTTTGGTTCAGACTTGATGACCTATAGATTCTTATTTGATAATAATAATAATAATAATAGTGTTGGCATTTGTTAAGCGCTTACTATGTGTAAAGCACTGTTCTAAGTGCTGGGGAGGATGCAAGGTGATCAGGTTGTTCCACGTGGGGCTCACAGTCTTCGTCCCCATTTTACAGATGAGGTAACTGAGGCCCAGAGAGGTTAAGTAACTTGCCCAAAGTCACACAGCTGACAATTGGTGGAGCTGGGATTTGAACACATGACCTCTAACTCCCAAGCCCGTGCTCTTTCCATTGAGCCACGCCGTTTCTCTCAGAAGAGAGAATGGTGTTATAAAACTGAAAGGGAAAATCTTACCTTTACGGTTAGAGGAAGAGTGGCCTACGTCCCCTCCCCTTCTCCTCCCTTCAAAAAAAAGAACTTGTTTTTGCCCGCTCATTTATCTAATCTTTTAAGTAGCGGCTGAGAGAAGGGCAGCTTTCTCTATTCTGTACTGAATCATACTGACTTCATTTGTATTCTAAACAGTAACTGTAACATAACAGCCTCCTTCAACCTTCTACGTGTATTGCCCTTTTCAATATCTATGTCCATCACATTGAACAAATGATCATGATTATATTCAAAGTTTGATAATAGGAGGATTAGCTCCATTATACCAATTTATCAAGGTTGTGGCAAGTTGTTGTTTTTTTTTAATTCAAGAAATCACTCCCACTTTACAAATCTGAAAATCAAATCTGAAAAGTTCTTAGTTGAAAATCTTGAATAATGAGTCTTTCACTGCTCTGAATACTTAGGTTTGGTGAGGTCAGCTTAAGGCCTCCATCTATACACTTCAATGTTTTTACAAAGGCAACCTGGGAAGAGATAGCTTTCAGGATCATGATGTCCAATTTACCCAATCCTATCCACTAAGACAGGACTGTTGCAAATATAGACTCAGGAGAACACTCCTGAAAAGTGTCAAGAACCCTACAGCTCACAAACACATTCACCAAGTCGTGATATTGTTACCTAACCTCAATCAAGCACTCAACCAGTGGTATTTATTGAGGAACAGCTGAGTGACAGAAACTATAGTAAGCACCTGGGAGAGGGATAATGGAGTTCCTGAATGAGGCCTGGGCGTGTTCCTTCTCTCACTTACATACTCATGCCCTTTTCTCCCATGACCCTTACGTATGTACCTTTTTACTCTGCTGTTTTCCCCTACTTGTAATTCATTTTAGTGTACTTCCCCCCCACTAAATTGTAAGCACCTTAAACTCAGGGATTATGTCAACCTACTCTGTTGTATCAATCAATCAGTTGTATTTATTAACACTTACTGTGTGCAGAGCCCTATACTGAGCACTTAGGAAAGTACCATACAACAAAATTAGCCGATACTTCCCGTACTCATAATGAGCTTTCAGTCTAGATGGGTTCTATCTTGCAGGTTAATCTTCAGCAACTGATTCCTAGTTTTCAGGGCAATACTGTACTCTCCCATGTGGTTAATACTGTGCACACAGTAAATTGCATGTGAAGGTCAATTCATGGGGTATACAGTTTACTACAGATTACGTATGGGGAAGCCAGCACTGGTGTTTTTCAGATCTAGTAGGTGCCTTTCTCCTAGAGAACTTCTTCTTTGTGTATTTGTATGGAAAGGCCTGGCTAGCTGAATAGCAGATCTAATCAGTTAAAGAATCAATGTTACTTGTTTAGTGCTTACTAGGTGCCGAGCAGTGTACTAAATGCTTGGGAGAGTACAACCGATCTGATAGACAAGTTCTCTGCCCACAAACACAGACACTAATATAAATACAAACACTAATATGAATAAATAATTTATAAATAATGTACATAATATATATATATGTACTTAAGTGCTATAAGGCTGAATGAGAATGGGCTAAGTATGAGGCCCAAAGAGCACAGACCTAATACCAAGAGGACATGGCTTTGAAACCACAAGCTCCAAGAATTAGAATCAATGGAAAAAAACGATAGGGGTTACCTTCTGTATGTCCTTATTCTTTTTTCCCCTGGCCTACTCTGGATCCTTCTCCAGTACTGAGCTCTCTGTGAAATATCCTTTTGGAAATCCACCTATCAGCCATCCATATTAGATGACCACAACTTCTCAGCTGAGCTCTGCTCATCATTGTTTTGGTGCCTGTGATTCCACAGTGTGCAGGGTCTCAGTGTCCAGGATGTGATCTTACCATTTTATGCCAACTACCTCTTCAGACAGCACAGACGGCTGACTTGTTTAATATGCCACCAGGGTCGTATTCATTTTTCCATCAAATGTAAATTTCTGGTGGGCAGAGAATGGTTCTTCCAAATCTGTTGTATTGCCCTCTCTCAAGCACTTAATGCAGCATCCTGCTCACAGTGAGTGCTCAGTAAATTCACCACTGATTGATCCACTGAATGGGTATACCAACAAATGCTATGTCATCATCACTAGCAGCATTATTCTGATTATTATTCTGATTATTCTGATTTTTGGACAATTTTAAGTGGCACACACCTGCGATGGGTATCACTGAAGGAGGATCTGAGGTATTAGGCTTTGATTGAACCATTCCATTTTTTTTTTCAAACTCATTGTCAGTTCAAGGCATTTAGTAGCTGATGAAAAACATCCAGTAATCAGTTGTATATCTTGAAAAGTACTTGGAAGAATACATCACTAACAAGATATATGTTCACAGCCCTCCGGGAGGTTACTCTAATGAAGGATACAGGCAAAAATTACTTAAGCAGAAAGAGGAAGAACAAGTATAAAGCGGTAAGCAGCACAAACGCATCGAGGAAACAACTCTTGATTTGCTACCCAAGACGTAGGAATTGTTTGCCCATCACACCTTCTTATAAAGCAGCCCCATTGGAGATAACACAATGGTGTCCTGAGGCACTCCTTGATACAAATATTGACTGATTTGATGGAGGAAACTCAGCCAGGCCGGGTGATGGTAATAGGGAAATTTTTACCTTTTCCAAAGGATAGAGTCCATCTCGCTAACCTAACAGTTTGGTAGCTGTCCAGTTGGATTTCTACTTATTAATGGGCCAATCTTACAGCCCCTGCAGAACACCTATTTGGATGGACTCCTGATTCTGAAGTGGCTCATTCTCCCTCTTCTCCCAAACCCCCAATTTTTTTGGGTTCTACCTGATCATTCTGAGATCTTAAGCCACTTGTAATTTGCAAAAGAGGTTTGAGGTTCATTCAAGAGATAATTCTTAAATGGGCCTTGTTCTCTCTATGAATAAAGGATTCATTCATTCAATCGTATTTACTGAGCACTTACAGTGTGCAAAGCTCTTTACTAAATGCTTGGGTGAGTACAATACAACAACAGACACATTCACTGCCCACAATGAGGTCACAGTCTAGAGGGATGGGACTTGAACATATTTCACTACAGCTGGCATAACTTTAACATAAAAAAGATTCATTAGGAATTAGATTCACCAGGGATTAGGTTCAGCAACTGTACTTCTGAATCTTCTTTATTCTTTTACCTTTGGTGGTTCTGTTTCTCCTCTTTGGGAAAACTGAGATCAGCCATTCCTGATGTGGCACATTCTGCAGTGTGTGGGGGTTTTTATGTTTTCTTTCCAGCTCCGATCTTTGAAAATTATAACAGGTGTGCCCAATCATTTATTATCTTCTGACACCTAGTGGAAGCCCAGATGGGGAATGAAGAGCAGAAGGGAGAATCCATTAAACAGCTAGTTTCATTGAATTTCTATCACAGCAGATAAAGTGTAAAAACTCTACTTAAGCCTGTCCTGGTTATCTGCTTAAAACTGAAAGAAAGCTAAGACCTGCTTTCTATCAGTCCTCAGCTCCACTGACCAACTGCTCTCCCACTCACCAACTTGGACACACATTTGATCTTATCATCTCTTGTCACTGTACAGTCTCCACCCTCACCAACTCTGAAATCCCTCGGTGAAACCACAACTTCCTCACCTGTCTTCTCTCCCACACACCTTCTCCCTACAAGTCTGTCCTGTTCCACTACAGAGACCGCCAATCTTTTGACTCCATCCAGCTTTATCGTCATCATGCTCCATTTAGCCTCCATACCCGAACTACTTTCCCTTGATGATCAAGTTGACAACCTCAATTCCAAGCTGTCTACAGAACTCAACTCCCTCGCTCCCCTAACCCTTCGTTGATCTCGAACAACCAACCTAGAGCCCTGAATCACCTCCACAGACTTCTTCCTTCATTCCTGGACATAAGCTGCAGGTCACTGCTGGTAGAAATCTAGATGTCCATGTTGCCAACTTGTACTTCCCAAGCGCTTAGTACAGTGCTCTGCGCACAGTAAGCGCTCAATAAATACGATTGATTGATTGATGTCCAGCCGACCTCTTCCACCACAAGTTGATCCTTGCATGCTTCAACTCTGTCCTCTCCCCTGCCCAGGAAAATTATTTCTCCATCCTTATTGATGCCATACCCATTGCCCTCACCAATTGTTTCAGGTGTTTAACTCCCTCTTTAAACTCCCTGTCCCCTGCCTAACCCATCTCTTGCCGCCAATGACCTGGCTACCTACGTTATAGAAAAAATTGAAACTATCAGGCATGATCTCCGTAAAGTCTACCCTGCTCCTCTCCAGTCCCTCCCTCCTCCTGCCCCTTTTTCAACTCTCCCATCCTTACCAGCAGTATCTCAAGAAGCGATCTGCTTTCTTTCAAAATCCACCTCCTCCACCTCTTCTACCTGCACATTTGATCCCATCTTAAACTGTGATCCCTGACCACCATCTTAAACTGATAGCTCTCCAATGGCTTCTTCTTCACTGCTTTCAAACATGCTCATGTCTCCCCTGTCCTAAAATAAAACAACCCTCCCTTGACCTCACAGGTCCCTCCAGTTATTGCCCCATATCACTCCTACTGTTCTTCTCTAAACTCCTTAAGCGAATTGTCTACATCTGCTATTTCAAATTCCTCTCCAATTCTCTCCTTGACCCTTAACAATCTGGTTTCCTTTCTCTTCTCTCCACAGAAGGAAGCTTTGTTCCACAGAAACCACTCAAAGGTCACAATTTTTATCCTTTTTTCCATATTCAATGGCCTCTACACCATCCTAATCCTCCTCGGCATCTCAGCTGCCTTGGACACTGTCGATCACCTCCATCTCCTGGAAATATTATCCAACCTTGGCTTCACTGCCACTGTCCTCTCTTGGTTCTCCTCCTAGAGATATCTCTGGCTGCTCATTCTCAGTCTCTTTTGCAGGGTCATCCTCTGCATCCAACCTCTCAACTGTGGGTGTCCCTAAAGATTCAGTTCTGGGTCCCCTCCTATTCTCCATCTACTACTACTACTGATGGCATTTGTTAAGCGCTTACTATGTGCAAAGCACTATTCTAAGCACTGGGGGGGGAATACAAGGTGATCAGATTGTCCCTCGTGGGGCTCACAGTCTTAATCCCCATTTTACAGATGAAGTAACTGAGACCCAAAGAAGTTAAGTGACTTGCCCAAAGTCACACAGCTGACAACTGGCAGAGCCGGGATTTGAACCCATGACCTCTGACTCCCAAGCCCATGCTCTTTCCACTGAGCCATGCTGCTTCTCTTACACCCATTCCCATTGAGAACTCATTCATCCCATGGCCTCGACTACCATCTCTATGCAGTTGATTTTCAAATCTTCATCTCCAGCCCCAATCTCTCTCCCTCTTTGCAGTCTCACATTTCCCCCTGTCTTCAAGACATTTCTACTTGGATATCCTGCCCTCTTCTCAAACTTAATATGTCCAAAACAGAACTCCTTACCTTCCCACCCTAACACTGTCCACCCCTTAACTTTCTCTTCAGAGTAGATAGCACCACCATCCTTCCTGTTTTACAAGCTCATAACCTTGGTGTTATCATTGACTCATGTCTCTCATTCAGCCCACATATTCAATCTGTCTATTCAACCTTCACAACATCACTAAAATCCACCCTTCTCTCCCCATCCAAACTGCTACCACATTAATCCAAGTATTTATCCTAACCCACCTAATTAGCGAGAAGCAGCGTGGCTCGGTGGAAAAGAGCCCGGGCTTGGGAGTCAGAGGTCATGGGTTTGAATCCCGGCTCCACCACTTGTCAGCTGTGTGACTTTGGGCAAGTCACTTAACTTCTCTGTGCCTCAGTTCCCTCATCTGTAAAATGGGGATTAAGACTGTGAGCCCTAAATGGGACAACCTTGATTACCTTGTATCCCCCCCACCCCCCGTGCTTAGAACAGTGCTTGGCACATAGTAAGCACTTAACAAACACCAACATCATTATTATTATTATTATTATTATTAATTGCTGTATCAGCCTCCTGGCTGACCTCCCTGCATCCTGTCCCTCCCCATTCCATACTTTGCTACCAGGATCATTTTTCTACAAAAACATTCAGTCCACGTTTCTCCACTCCTCAAGAACCCCAGTGGTTGTCCATCCACTTTCCATATCAAACAGAAACTTCTTACCAATGGCTATAAAGCACTCAATAATCTTGACCTCTCCTATCTCCCCTTTCTACTCTTCTACTACAACCCATCCCACACACTTCATTGCTGGCACAGTAGAACAGCATTACAGCAATGAAGTGTGTGGGATGGGTTGTAGTAGAAGAGTAGAAAGGGGAGATAGGAGAGGTCAAGATTATTGAGTGCTTTATAGCCCTCCCTTCTCATATCTGACAGACAGCTACTTTCCCCACCTTCAAAGCCTTACTGAAGGCACATCTAATTGAGATGCCTTCACTTACTAAACCCTCACTTCATCTTTTCCCACTCCTTCTGCGTCTACCTGATTTTCTCCCTTTATTCACCAGCCCCTCACCAGCCTCACAGTACCTAAGTACATATCCATCATTTATTTATTTATATTAATGTCCATCTCCCCCTCCAGACTATAAGCTCACTGTGGGCAGAGGATGTGTCTGTTATACTGTGTGGTTCTTTCCCAAGCACTTAATACACTGCTGTACACACAGTAAGAGCTCAATAAGTAAGATTGGTTAATTGCTTGAAGACCTCATACAGAAAATGAGGTCTAAAGGACCTTAAATAAGTGAATCTGTGCTGCAGAGCAAGATGCCTGTTGAAGAATAGCTCTTAGACCCCTGAAAGGTGCTATTATTGCTTTATGAGCCAATATGTACCCATGGAAGCCTAGGGGAAGGGGAGGATTCTAGTATGGAGGATAAATCTCTACATCCTTCCAGTTCTACTGACAAGTAAATCTCCCAACCGCTTTGTGTGACAGGCAGGGGAAGCAACTATTCAAATTCCTCATTTTACAAAAGGGGAAACTGAGGGTCAGAAAACTGAAGAGACAAAGTCTGGAATGGATTCTGGAAAATAACCCAGTAAGTCCCCATCTGCATGTAACAATCAAGTTCTCTAGTAAACAGATGAAATTTTGAATAATATCCAGTGTTAACTCAGGTTTTGTCCAAGGCAAATCCTCATGATCTCCTATGTGTTATCACTTCTGAGAATTGGTTAAGCCAAGTGTGAAAGCAGTCAGCATGGTGTACCTATCCCTCGTACTGTAGGGGAGTTGACACAGAATTACCATAGGCTATCGAAACCAAAATCGAAATCTAGTGAAGTTAGTCAGTGGAAAGCGAGATGGAAATCTCATATATCCTAGGCATCACAAAGGAAAACCAAATGGGCTTCTGTCAGAATCCATCTTAAATGGCAGCGCAATCCTTCATTTATCAGCCACATAATTTTTCAGCCGTCAAGTTAGAACTTGAATTTCTGCACCACTCACAAATTAGGAAAAGGCCTGTTCCTTCAGATGGCCAGGTCTTTACAAAAGCACTGTGGAGATGATTATTTTAGTGTGTCATGTGTGAAGCCCATTAAATCATATGCAATCAAGTTTTGGCTTAATTTGCTGCTGTGGTGGATCACCTGAACAATCATTGTTAATTCGTAATAGTGAAGGAGCTGCCTAAAACGAAACTGAAAGTAATTAATGCTTTCCTTCCTGCAATTTTCTTCAGGAGCTCCCTCAACACAGTGTGTCAGAGGCTGAATTGTTTGATGGACAAAAATTCAAGTTGATGGCCAGTTGGAAGGTAGAATAAAGGGAGCAGAAGGGGAAGGGGAGAGAAGAAAAGAAGGGAAGTCTTTATTCAACCTTTTATGACTCTGTTCTTCCTCTGTCCCTGGCATCAGCAGAAGAGGAAAGACAGAAGAATAAGGGGTTTAATTCCCCATCCCCTCTCTCCTCCTCTCATGGATACTGCAGAGTTTGTCATTATTCCTTTTCATCTCTTAGCTAGCAATCAGAATTGCATTTCTATTTCTTGAGATATTTAGCCTCTGGCTTTTGTTCCTGTTTACCATCTTCCTACTTAAAATTAAATATATGGTAATGTTAAAGCTTTAGCTACTAATTTTAGAAGTTCAATAAACCCAGCTTCATCTAAAGAAGATCTCTATCAGCTATTTCCCTCTCCTGGTTTTTCACTGACTAACCTCACCAGATTTCAATGATGGTTTCTTTTGTTGTATCAAGTCCCCCTAGGCTCCAGGAACAAGGGCACCAAGCTGACTGCTCTCACACTTGGAATAACCAGTTTTCAGGGGTGTTGATGTGATCATGGGACTTTATCCTGGACAAATCCAGAGCCAACACAAAATGCAAGTTCCCCAAGTAAGGAAGCTTGCTAAAACTAGCCTTTCACCAAACTTAACTGATTGATAGAACGCTACAGATTTAGTCTATGCCATATATCCCAGGTATCTTGAGGGGCCCTGATAGACTCATGAAGCTAGAACTTATTCAGCCAAAACTCTAGAAATTTTAGTCACTTGAACATCAAGGCAAGGGAATTGTAATTAGCTCCATTCTTTCAGAACTACAGGTATTTCTATGTAAAAGGAAGAAGCTTAAACTCGCAGGAAGTCTTAGTTCAGGTGACTCTTTGACTATTGATATAGATTTGGATTGAAAGTGGAGCCTTTTCTGATGAAATCTGTGGATTCCCCCAGCAACGTTTAACACAAACCTAATGTCTTAAATGCAAGTTGTAAATGTTCTTTGGAGATAGCTCTTGCTTTAAAGATCAGTGTTTCAATTCTTAACCTCCTGCCTCTGGCCTGGAATGCCCTTCCTCCTCATAGCAGACACACTTCCCACCATTAAAGTCTTATTAAAAGCTCATATCCTCTAAGAGGCCTTCCCCAAATAAGCTCTCACTTCCTCTTTTCCCACGCCCTTCTATGTTGCTCTTGCACTGGATTTGTATCCTTTATTCACTACTCCCTCAGCCCCAAAGCCCTTATAAACATATCCATAATATATTTATTTATGATAATGTCTCTCTTCCCCTCTAGAGTGTAAGCTCTTGCACTGGATTTGCACCCTTTACTCACCCCTCCCTCAGCCCCACACCCCTTATGTACATATTCAGAATTTATTTATTTACAATAATGTCTCTCTCCCCCTCTAGACTGTAAACTCATTGTAGGCAGGTAATGTGTTTACCAACTCTATCATATTGTACTCTCCCAAGCACTTAATATAGTACTATAGTACTATGCACACAGTAAGCACTCAATAAATGAATATATATATATATATATATACATTCATGCATATATATAGATGTATAACACATCTATATTTAGAACACACAAGAACCACAGTTAGGTCCCAGGTTTCTGCACATTCACGACTCCACCCCATCTAAGCCATGTGAATTAAATGGCTGTACGTTTTATGTAAATCTCATATTACAACTTTGACCCAGAAGCCACCCCTGCACAAGGGCAATTCCATTTTCTTTGAGGAGGAAAGGAAAGTGTGAGGGAAAGATCAGAAAAGTAGACTCATGGAATAATGGAATCCAAATAGAATTCCTGGCACTTTTGCTTCAATTTCCTACCTTTTATTGAAAGAAGGTAATAATAATAATAATAATGGTGATATTTGTTAAGCACTTACTATGTGCCAAGCACTGTTCTAAGCACTGGGATAGATCGAAGGTAATCAGGTTGTCCCGCGTGGGGCTCACAGTCTTAATCCCCATTTTACAGATGAGGTAACTGAGGCACAGAGAAGCTAAGTGATTTGCCCAAAGTCACACAGCTGACAAGTGGTAACATCAGGATTAGAACCCACGACCTCTGACTCCCAACCCCTTGCTTTTTCCACCAAGCCACACTGCTTCTCAAGCAACCAGCAGTGCAAATGAGATGTTTTACAAGGAAGTAGGAGGTTGTGTGGTACTTATTTCCAAATCACCCAGTGTCAACCAAATAGGCCTATCTGGTGACTCTCAATTTTCCCAGAATTTTGTCTAGTCACTTCTTCCCCATCCCTCTGGTATCACTATCTCATTTCTAGTGCAATATTGGACATCCAGTTGCGTTTCATTTCTGCCAGCCCAGCCCTGCAAACCTCCCTCCTGACCTCAGGTATTTTTAGGGAATTAACTGACTGTCAAAGTGTGAGAGCACTGAACTAGATTAGCCTCTCATCTACCAACTCTGTTGTACTCTCCCAAGTGCTTAGTACAGTGCTCTGCCTTCAGTAAGCACTCAATATATATATTATATATATATATGTATATATATAGATTGTTCTTTCTTGATCACTATTGAAGGTTAAGTAATTACTGTATCTTGGTATCTCTTAATATCCCACCTTGCACTGTATGCTAATACTTTTCCATACAGCATTTTTCAGTTCTATTTTTAGCAGCCTTCCCTCTTCCCACCTCTCAGTTTTTACCCCTTCACAGTCATTACCATAAATATATTGCAGGGAAAAGCCTACAGTGACTCCGGAGGGATGGATTGGATAAGAACGGCTAGATATTTTTCGGCTCATTTCCTTGATTCTTTAAAACTGACAGGCTGCACGAAAAGAGTAATGAGTAGATATGATTTTTCTTCTGAATTTTAACATATATATGACATTCCTATTCATAAGCAATCACTTCTAAAATGTGATAAATATCATTCCAGCTAATTACTAAATTTCCGTTTCTAGAATGTCAATGCATGAACTGCCAGTGACATTTAATATTTTTGAAGTCTCTAAAAGAGCAGAATCGTGGTCTGAGAACCCCAGAGACAATGTGTTATTTTAGACTTGCTAGTTTAGCACTTTCCAGTTTATGTACCTGTTATGTATTTTGTTCAACCGTTTCTTGATGAGTGATTAGTTACAGAATGGTATATGGAGTGTTTACTCCAGGGACATAATAGTTTACACTGGAGCTCAAAATGAAATCTAAAGTGGAAGTGTGTAAGAGTCATTCCCAGTAAAAGTAATTGCTGTATTATTGCATTAATTTACCAATGAGAATGAGAGTATTTATAGATACATAATACTTCAATATAGCATATAATGCTTCACTGAGTAAAAAGTATCTTTACTTATCAATTTTGACCACTTTATTTGCAAATATTGTTGTGTTTGTCTTCCCCATTAGAGTGTAAGCTCTTTGCTTTTTAAATGCCCAGAACAGTACACTGCATCAGGCGAGTGCTCAATTAATGCTACTAGCATTGTGATGCCCCTGTCCAGCAGCTGCATGGGTAGTCCATTCATTCATTCATTCATTCATTCATTCAAACATATTTATTGAGCACTTACTGTGTGCAGAGCACTGTACTAAGTGCTTCGGAAGTACAAGTTGGCAACGTATAGAGACGGACCCTACCCAACAACGGGCTCACAGTCTAGAAGGGGGAGACAGACAACAAAACAAAACATGTAGACAGGTGTCAAAATGGTCAGAACAAATAGAATTAAAGCTATATGCACATCATTAATAAAATAAATAGGATAGTAAGTAAGTACAAGTAAAATAGAGTAATAAATCTTTACAAATATATACAAGTGCTGTGGGGAGGGGGAGGAGATAGGGTGGGGGGATTATCTCCACCTGTTCTAGCCAGCTCAGAAGTGTTGAAGTGAATTTAACACTAGGTGTGTTTACAATTTGTAATCCTGTCTTGCCACTCAGTATTGAATGATAGTGATGAACCTGCTTAAGGAATTAGACGAGGCATCTATGGGGAATCTGCTCTATAGCAGGTTAGATGGCCCTACAGCTGTATAAACTACTGATTTGGCCTTGCAACCTGAAGCCACGCTACTGTCACATTATTTGACTCTCCCAAAGAATTCACTGGCTTTCTTGATTTGATTTCCTACTTCCTTGTCTAGAGTTTTATCATTAGCGGTATACTGCCTAAGTAACATAATTCTGTTACAGCACTTAGCACTGTCTTAACATTATAGATTTTGGGGCGAATGTTTGTGTGTGACTTCCCTGGCGTTGACTGACTCATCACTTTAGGTTTTTTAAGACTTATTGTCAGCTCATAAATCCTGGATAATTTAGTGAAGTCTTTTGGATAATAGCAATACTGGTTTTTGTTAAGCACTTGCTGTGAAAGAGTGGAAAGAGCACGGGCTTGGGAGACAGAGGGTTCTAATCCCAGCCCCACCACTTGTCAGCTGTGTGACCTTGGGCAAGTCACTTAACTTCTCCGTGCCTCAGTTACCTCATCTGTAAAATGGGGATTAAGACTGTGAGCCCCACGTGGGACAACCTGATTACCTTGTATCCCACCCCGTGCTTAGAACAGTGCTTAGCACATAGTAAGCACTTAACAAATACCATCATTATTATTATTAATATTAGGAGCTAAGAACTATACTAAACACTATGATAGATACAAGGTAGTCAGATTGAAAACAGCTCCTGTCTCATATGGGGCTTACAGTCTAAGTAGGAAGGGGAAAAGGTATTGAATCCTCATTTTACAGATAAGGAAACTGTGGTACAGGGGAGTTAAATGACTTGCACAAAGTCACAAGGTCACACAGCAAGCAGTTGACAGTGCCAGGATTAGGATCTGTTTTGGATGTCCTTCTTGAGTGTGTCTCTCTAGAGTCTCTAGTGTGTAGTCATTTGCATGCAACAATTCTTAAATGAGTGTCTGTAACTTTAAGAAGTAGAAACATATTTTAACACCTGTGGTTCTCTTGTTGCACCCCTTAGCAGAGCTGTTTCAAGTATATTGAACAGGATTGTCCTTTTAAGCATCCCTGCTCTACCTTACTGGCAGCAAGAGAAGGAAACAAACAGGGAAACTCTGCTTAGAAACTGCCAGTCGTGCATACCACCACAGAAAAAGTCTTAGAATCTAAATGAACTTTCCAGGGCTGTCAAATTTACTCATGGATTCCCAGAGTCTAGATCTACCGTTGATTGCAAATGCTTTTGTTAGGCCTGTGTAGAAAACCTGTGTAAGCCTACGTAGGCCTTGGTGCTGCTCTGTCATGCGGCAAAGATTTCTTGCCATATCTGAGGTGACATGATTCCTGTAGTATTCTGTTGACATTATTTTTCAGTAGCTAATCCAGAGATACTCTGGTTAGGATTTTGCCACCCCCATGTCCCTTATGTACCTATCTTTATACTTGTTGGCTTCCCTTACCCAAATTAATTTTAAGGTCTGCCTTCCTACATTAGACTTGTAAGCTGTGTGACCTTGGGCAAATCACTTAACTTCTCTGGGCCTCGGTTCTCTCATCTATAAAATGGGGATGAAGACTGTGAGCCCCACATGGGACAACCTGATCACCTCGTATCTACCCAACACTTAGAACAGTGCTTGGCACATAGTAAGTGCTCAACAAATACCAACATTATTATTAGATTGTAAGCTTCTTGAAGCTGGGGATCATATCTATCAACTTTATTATATTATGCTCTTCCAAATGCTTAGTCAATCAATGATATTGTTTTAGTGCTGACTGTGTATATAGTACTCAGCACTGTACTAAGAACTTGGGAGAATAAAATGCAATAAATGTGGTGGGCATGATCCCTGCTCTCAAGTACGTTACAGCCTAGTGGGGATGACAGCCATTAAAATACAGTATAGATAAGGTAAGCAGCAGAGAGTAAGCTTATGTACGTAAGTGCTATTGTTGAGGACTGGGTGAGTATCAAAGTGCATTTGATACTTTGGATACTTTTGGATACAAAGTGCATTTGATACTTTGCATGGTACTCTGATACTTTGAGTATCAAAGTATCAAAGGAATACACACCCGTATGAATAGGCTGTGCAGAAGGAAGGGTGAATAGAGTAGGAAAATGAGAGGTTAGTGAGAAAAGACTTCTTGGAGGAGATGTGATTTTTATTCGACAACAAAGTGCTCAATTGATTGTAGGTAGTAGAAAGTTTGCCACACTCTGATTTTTCATCTTTCTTAAGGATGGAGATGATGGTATCTCAGGTTTCCTTAGCTTGGAAAGGAGTTTTGGGAAAGGTTTTTAAGCAAGGTATCCCTTCTATATTTGTAGATCTCAGCAGATATGTACTCAGGTCCAAGCACTGTGACATTTTTCATTGCTCTTACTGCTGTGGTGACTTTCTCAGTAGTTGTTTTATTGCTGTTTGGTGCCTTGTGGATGTCTTTGTGGTACAGAAGCTTAAAATTACGCTTTCTTAGCTGTTTGGATGTCATTTTTTGAAGAAATCGTTTTAGAGACAGTGTGAACTTGCAGCTTATCAGAAGACGGCCCAAAGACTGTAAGCTCATTTTATTCAGGTTTCACATCCACCAACTCCATTGGAAGCAGTGTGGCCTAGTGGATAGAGCACAGGCATGAGAGCCAGAGTACCTGGGTTCTAATCCCAGCTCACCACTTGCCTGCTGTGTGACTTTGGACAAGTCACTTAACTTCTCTGTGCATCAGTCTCCTCAATACCTCTTCTCCCTTCTACTTAGACAGTGAGTCCCATGTGGGGCAGGGACCATTTCCGACCTGATTAGCTTGCAACTACCCAGTGCTTAGAACAGTGGTTGACACACAGAAAACTCTTAACAAATACCATAAATTTTTTTAAAAAAACAAAGAAATCTATTGATTTGTACTCACCCAAGTACTTAGTACAGTATAATGTTATATAGATTGAATGATTGATTGAAGACTGCCAGATCAGTGCTCAGCAGCATATCCTTATTATCCCTCCTGCCCCTGTATGATGCAGTGGATGTCACACCATTGATGATTTCAGATGCCGCTAAATAGATTTGGAATGCTTATCTTGGGTTGGGCAGGTAGAAGATTATGTGAGTCATCTTTAGAGGGCATTTGGTACATTAATTCCTCAAAAATTGGCCAATTGAGTTTGCCAATCCCACGAAGTCTGATGACCTTTCTTCATTTATAGACATCATGACCAATGCTAGCATTAAAATTTCCCATTATAACTACTTTATTCCAAAGTTGGAATGCCTGTGATGAGCATCTGTGAATTACTGGTAGAAATGTCCTTTTTTTTTCATTGCAGTTACTCATTATTGGGACATATGCACTGAGGATGGTGGCAATACTCTTTCTTTTCAGAGGCAGGGCTAGTGTCTTCGGGTGGTCACTTATATCCCTGGGCAGAGTTGAGAAGCCCATTATTCACATTTATCTGGTTGCAAATCCAACCATTGATGTCATTATTCTGAAGAAGGAAAGACTCAGAATTAGTAGTAATGACATTCATTAAGTGCTTACTTGTGCCAAGAACTGTATTAAGCACTGGGAAAGAATTTACCGGTGAGAATTAGACACAGTCCTAGTCCTTTGGGGGATTCACAATTTAAAAATAAAAAGGGGGACAGGAGGCTGTGGTAGATATATAAGGAAAGGGAAAACAAACACTAAGACCATGTAAAGACAAAAATAAGATTAGTAAGGCACTCTGGCTAGTGGAACAGAATTCACAGTCATAACCAACCAAGCTGTGTTATTATTGAGCATCTACTGAGTGAAGAGCACTGTTCTCAGGATTTGGAAGAGTATAATAAAGAAAAATCCCACATGCTCTGCTCAAATTTACAATCTAATGGATTAGGTACAGCTCTCCAAAAGAAGGTGAATTCCTCTCTGAGTTGCCCTCATCTGCTAATCCTGCATCTCTTGGTGCTGTGATAGCAAATCCATTTCTGGATAGTTCTTGCACTTTTAGAGCTTTTCTTCCTATAAGGCTGTTGATTGTTTTCAATGTCAGGGAGGAGTATGAATCATTCTGGTCACCCCCAGCTCTGACAAGATCAGCCATCCCATCTTGGAATAGCATCAGAATTTTTATGATACTCTATGATGCAATAATTATTTCTTCTATATCCTTTCTCCGTGATTCATTTTGCATCACAAGAATACAGCAGACCAGCGGCAGTCTAAAAGCGATCAGGGATACCAACCTTTAATTTTCTATGTTACAGTGATCTTGAGGGGAGAAATTTAAAGGGACAGGGCTTTGAAGGACAAGACTTTAAAAGCCTCGGGAGGGGAAAGGAGGAAAAGAAGAGTCAGAGAGAAAAGAAGGGGAAACAGGAAAAGAGGGAGGAAAGGAAGGAGAAAGTTGGGGGAGAAAAAAACATAGAGAAAAGAGACAAAAGGAAATGTAAATGAGCGGGAATGAAAAGGTGGAGGAAATGAAAGCAAAGTATACTGCACTATACTGATCCTTCTGCTCCATTTTCTCTACCACTGGATTTCTGATCATCACTGGGTACAAGGAGTAGGGAAAAACAGGGCCTGGGCATGGTACAGTTCTTCTCACCCCAGTCCTCAAATCTTGTGATGAAGAGACATTCACCCATCTGCCTAACCTCAACCTAAGCCACTTTGAGGCCCTGGGGATCCACTGGCATTTGGAGAGGGCTGGAGCTCTCAGATTGCAGTGATGTGCTTTCCACAGGCCAAAAAAGTGCCAAGAGCAGGGCTGGATTGCCAAGTCCAAGTGGGGTCCGTGGTTAGCAAATAGAATTTCTCTGATAGCATTTCAGCTGCACAACTTGCTTTGTCTTCAACCAGTCTTTTAAAGTTATGTTAAATTAATCCATCACTCATATTTATTGAGTGGCTTACCGTGTGCAGAGCACTATACTAAGCACTTGGGAGAAGCATGGATTCAAGACAGTCAGGAAGAATGAGTTATCAAGTAGGTTCAGAAACAGTAAAAGAACAACCAGTATCAGCACAGCAAGAAGCTATATTAAACACAGAATGTAAAAGGGATGGTCAGTCACGATTTGATCCCTTCAACACATCTTCACTCTATTTGGGGAAGTCTATATCTACATACATATGCACTCAAATGCACAGTTGTATCGTCTCTCTACATCACACTCAAGGTGCTAATACAAATCACTAACATCAACATTTTCAGATCAGGATATAAAGTGTTATTTTCCTTGGCAGATAATTTTCTTCATTTTGGCAGAGGTAAGTGCCAATAAAAGAGCCTGGATCCAACACTTGTTTTTAAAATATACCATTTTCTATTAAATTGTCCATGTAATGCCAGTCATTAATCTGCTATCAAGTGGCTGAAAATGCAAGCCCAGCATTGCAGAATTGCAGTGAGACTTTTTTCTTGTTTCAGCCAAACATTAAGTTTATTTCAATCAGCTCCAATCAGCTAAGCATAATTGCTTTTAACCTGCATAATGCTAAGCATGGAACTCGATCATTTCAAGACAAATCAAATTAGTAACCTAAAGTAATATCCAAATCAGGGCAGGCAGGAGAGTGCAGAGCAGGAGGAGGGAAATGTTGAAAGGTCTTGAGAAGTGAAGTTGCCTGGAGAGGGTCAGGGCAGATCCCCTTTAATGAGTTTTCTCATTTTGCAATATATTTGCAATATATTTTGGGACGATATACTCAAATCCTTTGGTCACTGGGATTTTTCCCATGGCCAAGCTATTGTAGGCTTTGGGGTAGACTTTCACTAACTTAGATGTATAATGGCAAAAAGTGCTACCTTGAATTCCCTGATTACCTCATCTGTCAAATGCTAGAGGTGAGTTGATGTCCCATTTTCAATTAAATGATTCCTCCATTTAAATAATTTCAAATTTCGTATTCAAAGAAATCTTCTGGGAGCATCTGCTCTCCATTTCAAGTGCTGGGACAGGAGCCCAAAATGTGCACTCCCGTCCCTTTAAATTAAGCTGTGGGAGTCTCACCAATCGGAACATCTTGTGGTTGTTTGTCTGTCAGTATGGGATTAGGGTTATCTAGGCCGGGCAGCCTTGAAGGATCAAGGCAATAAACCAACGTACCAAATTGTCCCAGAACAGTAATTGTCAGAGCTATTTAGCTTTCCCACTATGCCCTAAGCCTCCAGCATTAAGCTAAATATTGTGGCCTCAGTGGGACAGTGGGTGACAGCTAGTAGTAGTCATTAGCTAGTATTGTTAATATTGCTGTAGTACAGATGAAGTATAGATGTAGAGTTCACAAGTTAGAAAATAACTCACTCCATGATGCTCGGTTTGTTGCGACCAACAGCATCTTTAAGAGAATAGAGCACGGATGAGGGAGTCAGAAGGTCATGGGGTTTAATATCGACAATACCATTTGTCTGCTTTGTGACCTTGGGCAAGTCACTTCACTTCTTGTGCCTCAGTTACCTCATCTGTAAAACGGAGATTGAAACCGCGAGCTCCACATGGGACAGGGACTATGTCCAAACCAATTTGCCTCTATCCACCGCAGGGCTTAGTACACTGTCTGGCACATAGTAAGTGCTTAGACAATCAATCAATAAATAAATCATATTTATTGAGCGCTTACTGTGTGCAGAGCACTGTACTAAGCGCTTGGGAAGTACAAGTTGGCAACATATAGAGACAGTCCCTACCCATGTTGTTATTATTATTATTATTATTAAGTACTTTCATTTCAAAAGCTCTTATCCTCTCACAACTCATCCAGATTCCCTCAAATCCTCCTGCAGTTTAGCTCCCCCAGTAAAAAGGAAAAAAATCAGAAAACAAAAGTAAAACCTTCCTAGCCTTCATATTTTTATATTGCCAGTTTCAACCCAAGATCCTCTCCTCCCAAGCCTAATGAATGATCCTCTTTCCTTCCCATTCCTCGAAAACACTGGGACTAGCAAATGTGAAAGGAACCAGAACTGAAATAGCTTGGTTTTTTGACATGATAGCTTTGTTTACATGAAACGCTTTACAGATTTCAACTTCAGCTTAAAGGTGCTAATGATAGCTGTTAAAATTAGGTGAACTGCCTCCAAATACTTCATTTAGCAACTAAGCACAAATGGGCAGAAAGAAACATCAGGCTACTTGATAGCAGAAAGTGTTTTTCAGTAAGATTCTTGCTTTACATGCCTTCTAGAGGAACTTCCACGGCCCCCCATCCCCTCCCTTCTTTGTGTTTATCTTCTTTTTTTTTGAGGGTGAAGATGATTAGCAGATTCCAGCAAGGCACAACATAAATATGATGCTCCAGTAACTAATATTCTCTTTTACATAAATCCCCATAAAATAACAACTCTTCCCTGAAGCCAAGCTCTAATACATATTAGGGTTTCTCTGTTCTCTGTCCTGCTCAAAGTCTCTGTGATCTGATTCATTCACTTGTATTTATTGAGCAGTTACTGTGTGCAGAGTACTGTACTAAATGCTTGGAAAGTACAAATTGGCAACATATAGAGATGGTTCCTACCCATCAGTGGGCTCACAGTTCTAGATCTGACCTGAAGTCTCTCCCCAGACCCTCCCAAACATGGCCTGCCTTGAGTCTTCCTATCTTCAGTCCATTTTCTAACTAACTTAACCACTCAATGCTGATATCCCCATTGACCATTGGCCAACCACTCTCTCCATATCCAATTGATCTGACTCGGTTAGAATGGTCATTCCTCTGGTTTTATACCAGGCAGTCCAAGTTTCAACTGACCGGTCCCTGTCCCCTGTCCGGTACTGATACAATACTGAATATTTCCTGTAATAATAATGATTTTAACTGTGGTATTTCTTAAGCTTTTACTATGGGCCAAGCACTGTACTAAGCACTGGGTAGATACACGGTGATCAGGCCAGACGGTCCCACATTTGACTCACAATCTGAGTAGGAGAGGGAGAACAGATTTGGAATGCCCATTTATAAATGAGGAAACTGAGGCACAGATAAGTTGTGACCTGCACAAAGTCATTTAATAATAATAGTAATAATAATGGCATTTGTTAAGTGCTTACTATGTGCAAAGTACTGTTCTAAGTGCTGGGAGTGATACAAGGTGATCAGGTTGTCCCATGTGGGACTCACAGTCTTAAGCCCACTTTACAGATGTTGTAACTGAGGCACAGAGAATTTAAGTGACTTGCCCAAAGTCACACAGCTAACATGGCGGAACCAGGATTAGAACTCATGACCTCTGACTCCCAAGCCCGGGCTCTTTCCACTGAGCCACGCTATTCATTACAGTGGGCAAATGATAGAACTGGGATTAAAACCCAAGTCGGCTCCTGCCAGCAAACCCCGTAGAGCTCAGTAGTGGGTGTCGGTGGTTCCAGGGATCTGGAAGAAAGAGACACAGCAGCTCTAGAACATGGAAGAGATTTGGGTATCCCCTTGGTAACACACTCTAGGTTCTGTAGACTTCCACCAAAGGTTCTCTATGACATCACTATATACTGTGTTATGCAACCTGTGAAACATGTGTAGTTTAAAATTCATCTGTTAAAACTCTGTTAAATTTCTGTTTTTTTCTGATTTTCTGTTAAAAATCTGTTAAAATTAAACTTTAAAATAAAGTTAAAATTCATCTCACCCCCTCCAGGAGGCCTTCCAAGACTGAGCCCCCTCCTTCCTCTCCCCCTCGTCCCCCTCTCCATCCCCCCGTCTTACCTCCTTCCCTTCCCCACAGCACCTGTATATATGTTTATATGTTTGTACATATTTATTACTCTATTTATTTTACTTGTACATATCTATTCTATGTATTTTATTTTGTTAATATGTTTAGTTTTGTTCTCTGTATCCCCCTTCTAGACTGTGAGCCCACTGTTTGGTAGGGACTGTCTCTACATATTGCCAACTTCTACTTCCCAAGCGATTAGTACAGTGCTCTGCACACAGTAAGGGCTCAATAAATACGATTGATTGATTGATTGATTGATCTGTTACTTCTTGATCAGCAAGAGTGTCCAATATCTTCAAGTGCTTTTAGAGGCCCCTGTCGCCTCAGCCTGGTTCCCCTTTTTGGCATAGCCCTGCCCAAAGCCTGAACCTGTGTTTTAAACGCGCCCCGAAACCTTTCCTGTTTTCTGCTGGTACAAGCAGGATGGCTGTAGAATTTAGGTTTGTCTTCTGCAACTTTGGCCCACATCAGACTTTCCTACAGAACAATGCATTTCAAATATACCCTCAAGCATGTCTCGCCCCTTTTGCAAGTCGGTAATTTGTTTATTTGTATTTATGTCTGTCTCTCCCCACCCAGACTGTAAGCTCGTGGTGGGCAGGGAATGTGTCTGTTTCTTGTTGTATTGTAATCATCATCATCATCATCATCAATCGTATTTATTGAGCGCTTACTATGTGCAGAGCACTGTACTAAGCACTTGGGAAGTACAAATTGGCAACATATAGAGACAGTCCCTACCCAACAGTGGGCTCACAATCTAAAAGGGGGAGACAGAGAACAAAACCAAACATACTAACAAAATAAAATAAATAGAATAGATATGTACAAACAAAATAAATAAATGAATAAATAAATAGAGTAAAAAATATGTACAAACATATATACATATATACGGAGCTCACCTCCTCCAGGAGACCTTCCCAGACTGAGCCTCTTCCTTCCTCTCCCCCTCGTCCCCGTCTCCATCCCCCCCATCTTACCTCCTTCCCTTCCCCACAGCACCTGTATATATGTATATATGTTTGTACATATTTATTACTCTATTGATTTATTTATTTATTTATTTTACTTGTACATATATATTCTATTTATTTTGTTTTGTTAGTATGTTTGGTTTTGTTCTCTGTCTCCCCATTTTAGACTGTGAGCCCACTGTTGGGTAGGGACTGTCTCCATACGTTGCCAATTTGTACTTCCCAAGCGCTTAGTACAGTGCTCTGCACATAGTAAGCGCTCAATAAATACGATTGATGATGATGATGATGACATTTGTTAAGCACTTACTATGTTGTCAAGCACTGTTCCAAGCACTGGAGGGGATACAAGGTAATCAGGTTGTCCCACATGGGGCTCACAGTCTTAATCCCCATTTTACAGTTGAGGTAACTGAGACACAGAGAGGTTAAGTGACTTGCCCAAAGTCATACAGCTGACAAGTGGCAGAACAGGTTTAGAAGCCATGGTCTCTGACTCCCAAGCCTGTGCTCGTTCCACTGAGCCACGCTGCTTCTCTTTCCCAAGCACTTAGTACTATCCATAAATACGACTGAATGAATGAATCACCATATCTCTGGTTCTTTATAACTGTTCCACTGCCTAGTTCTTTATGTTAGGGCCCCAATCCAACTTTCTGATGGGAATAGTTTTCAGCTCAAAGTGATGGTTTATTTACTTGATTCAGAAAATTATATTCCTCTGAATGGACCATATCAGGGCTAGAGACTAAGCACTTTGAACAGTGTTTGAAAAAATCCTTCCAAAGCAGCAGTGAGACACTTCTTACCCATTTTGAAAATCCTGATAGAGTGTCAAATGGGACGAATATTGCTGCAGCAGTCAGAGGAGATTTCAAGTGCCTGAAAGTTTGGAGAAAAGGAGAAACTGATTTTTAAAAAATGATTTATGGTATTTGTTAAGCACTTACTATGTGTAACACACTATTCTAAGCACTGGGGTAGGTACAAATTAATTAGGTTGGTCACAATTCCTTTTTCTCAGGGGGCTAAATGTTTTAGTAGGAATGTGTCCATTTATTGCTATATTGTGCTCTTCCAAGAACTTAGTACAGTGCTTTGCACACAATAAGTGCTAGATAAATACGATTGAATGAATGAATGAGAACAAGCATTTAATCCCCTTTTTAACAGTTGAGGAAACTGAGGCACAGGGAACCTTAGTGATTTGCCCAAGGTCACAGCAAACAATGGGCAGAGCTTGGATTTAGAACCCAGGTCCTATGACTTTCAGGCCTGTGTTCTTTTCACTAGGCCACACTCCTTCTATAATAATAATAATAATAATAAGAATAAGAATAAGAATAATAATTAATAATGGCATTTATTAAGCACTTACTATGTGCAAAGCACTGTTCTAAGCGCTGAGGAGGTTATAAGGTGATCCGGTTGTCCCATGGGGGCTCAGAATCTTAATCCCCATTTTACAGATGAGGTAACTGAGGCACAGAGAAGTTAAGTGATTTGCCCAAAGTCACACAGCTGACAGTTGGTGGATCCGGGATTCGAACCCATGACATCTGACTCCAAAGCCCGGGCTCTTTCCACTGAGCCATGCTGCTTCCCCAATAATAATAATAATGGCATTTGTTCAGTGCTTACTATGTGTTAAGCACTGTTCTAAACACTGTGATAGATACAAGGCAATTAGGTTGGACACAGTCCCTGTCCCATTTGGGGCTTACAGTTTTAATCCCCATTTTATAGATGAGGTAACTAAGGTACAGAGAAGTCAACTGACCTGCTCAGGGTCACACAGCAAACAAGTGGCAAGAGCAGGGATTAGAACTCAGGTCCTTCTGACTTCCAAGCCCCTGCTCTATCCACTAGGCAATGCTGTTTCCGCATGTTCCTTCTTTGTCAACTCATTTTTGACCCACAGATTGGTCAGAAGGAAGGAGGTGATAGAAAAGCAGCTCAGAAGACCCTCTCCCAAGCCAGAAAAAGAATGTCCTTTGTTTGGTGACCCAGAAAAAGGCTTCTGACCGCACTACAACCACCACGGGCATGCCCGGAGCATGGAGGTTGAACAAATTCCAGTTACACAGGGGCCACTCCAAGACCCAAACTGTCAGGGAGCAGAGCACCGTGAAAATGCTTCTGTTTTACGGCACTCCTCCGGCACCCAGGAGGTACTATGTGCGTGCTGAGGATGTTCTGAAATGGCCACAGAGAGTGGATTGTTTGGGGCAATGGTTTGAGTTCCCTCTGCTACCCAAACAACCCCAGCTTGGATGTAAGATGTGCATGACTCAGTGGACAGAGCACGGGCTTTGGAGACAGAGGTCAAGGGTTCAAATCCCGGCTCCGCCAATTGTCAGCTGTGTGACTTGGGGCAAGTCACTTAACTTCTTTGGTGCCTCAGTTACCTCATCTGTAAAATGGGAATTTAGACTGTGAGCCCCATGTGGGACAACCTGATCACCTTGTAACCTCCCCAGCGCTCAGAACAGTGCTTTGCACATAGTAAGTGCTTAATAAACGCCATCATTATTATTATTAGTAGTAGTAGTATCCTCAGAATTCAGGTAGTAAGGGAAAAGTATGTGACAAGGAATAGCTAGCTCTCTTCATCCCTTCAAAGCCCTACTGAGAGCTCACCTTCTCCAAGAGGCCTTCCCAGACTGAGTCCCCTTTTCCCTCTCCTCCTCCCCATCCCCCTGCCCTACCTCCTTCCCCTCCCCACAGCACCTGTATATATGTTTGTACAGATTTATTACTCTATTTATTTTACTTGTACATATTTACTATTCTATTCATTTTGTCAATGATGTGCATCTAGCTTTATTTCTATTTATTCTGATGACACCTGTCCACATGTTTTGTTCTGTTGTCTGTCTCCCCCTTCTAGACTGTGAGCCCGTTGTTGGGTAGGGACCGTCTCTATATGTTGCCAACTTGTACTTCCCAAGCGCTTCGTACAGTGCTCTGCACACAGTAAGCACTCAACAAATACGATTGAATGAATGAATGAATTAATAGGGAGAATGAATCTGTATATATTGGGGCTGCTGTTCAGGTTATCAGAGGGTTTATAGTGGATAGTCAAATGCTAAAGGAAGTAGATTGGAGTTGGGCTGTTGGTGACCATAAATAAATGCCAAATTCAGAAGGAACAATAAAAATGCTCTCTGTAGCTGTCTGTTTCTGGCTGTAACCTACTATAGTTCTTCTTTAATGTGTCTTTTGGAAGCTGCAGTGTTGGATGTTTGACAATTTGGGGGTGCTGTGGAAACTGTCAAAAAAAATTGCCTTCATAAAGCCAAAGGAAAGCAAATCTTGTGATTTCTTCTCAGTGGGGTGAATGTGCAGATTCAGCAGGAAAAAGACCACCGGATTAGAGCGATGTATTGGTCAACTATGAATTTCCAAGGATTCAAATTTTTAGATCTTTGCCCAAAAAGCCTTTTTCATTTTTCTGTGTAGTGCTTTTGTTGTTTTCTGAGCATGGGCTAGTAAAGGGCAGTAATTCTAGTGGCAATATTTTAGGACTTTCACTTAAATTCTTTCCATTACTATACCTCGATAGTCATGATTTGATGACAAATTGTATCAACTGAAGCCAAACCATCTGAAAATGAAAACTCTTGAAGATAAGGGATGATATGATCGGGGAGACGACAATTATTTATTTATTTATTTTTTTAGTGGGGGCTAATGTAATGAGATGTAGTTTAGTAGATTTAAGGAGGGAGTTTCTTGCAGGAGGAGGAACATGTTTGTTGAAGTGGAAAACTGAGAATTGATTGCAAGATACAATTAGGAGATTATCAGGGATGGTGTATAGAAGGAAAGAAAAAAAGGAAGGGTAAAAAGTAGCACACTGTCAGAAAGTCTTAAAACCAGTAGTCAGGAGTTCTTTTTTTCGTGGTATTCGTTAAGTACTTATTATGTGCCAGGCACTGTACTGAGTGTTAGGGTAGTTACAAGTTAATCAGGTTGGATACAGTGCATGTCCCACACGGGCTCACAGTCTTAATCCTCACTATGTAGATGTGGTAACCGAGGTACAGAGAAATACCCATGACATTACCCAGTGTCACACAGCAAACAAGGGGTAGAGCTGGAATTAGAACCTCGGTCCTTCCAACTCCCAGACCTGTGTTCTATCCACTAGACCGCCCTGGTTCCTGTTGGATATGAGAGAAGTGGATTTCGATTTGAGATTGTGGAGGATGGGAGCTGATGTGTTCCGAGTAATATTTTAAAAAGATGATTCTGGCAGCAGAGTGCTATACTGAAAATGGAAGAACAGTAAGTGGGCTGATGCATTAGTTCAAACCAGGAGGTGATGAGTTCTGGGGCTAAGGTGGTGGGTGTAGGAGTAAAAATGAAAGGAAAGATACAGGAAATACTACGGAGAAAGGAATGGTAAGATTTGGACCACAGGGACAATGATGCTAAGTCTTTTCGCCTTCTAGGAACATGGGTGGCATACTACACTCACAGCATAGTGTTTCCAGATTGGAACAAAGTTAAAGTTGGGCAGAGACATGCTGATCATGACTGCACCCTTGGAGATTCCTTTTCTCTTCCCTGCTGCCCACTGAATAATCATCTGGAGTTGATATATACAGTAAATAAAAAATGCAGATTAATCTTCTGCTGCATGGATTTCTAAGTGACTTTCAGAAATGTACTCTGCCTATGGCATAGTTCAGTCAAAACTATTATCCTCCCATACGGAGCAATAATGACAGAACACATGCAGTGTAATGTAAACTTACAAGCCAGTTCCAGCCAGACATGATTAGCCTGTCATCTTTTCCAGCAGCAGAGCCAGAAATAAATAAATAAATAAGTAAAATCACCTTATTCATATTTATTAGACGGCTTTGCATTGTCCCTGGCTTTCCTTTCCAATTGACATTTTTGTTTGTTTTCTTGGCTCACATGCCGGGTCCAGTTCAATTTAATCCATATGCAATCTAAAGAATAAAGTGACCTTCACAAGTAAGTTTTTTTTTTCCATTTCCTTTGCATGATTGGAAAAGTTTCTTGGCTAGACAGATTTAGCTGGCTTTCCTGTTGTTGAATAGATAGATGCCTAGCCACGGAAATTGGGATGCAATGGTGTGACCACGACCTGTTACTATTCAGGCAATTGGTTTGAAGTCTGCCAATTGTATTTATTAAGTGCTTACTGTTTGTGGAGCGCTGTACTAAACTTGGGAGATAACAGCCACATTCCATCCCCACAACAAGCTTACAGTCTAAGGGGAGAGACAGCCATTAATATGAAGAAAATCAGGAAACACATTTAAGAGAAAGGGAATATGCAGATCTCTATGTCTCATCTCCATTTGCTTGAAATAGGAACCTGAATCACTGGGGGCCCGGCAGCAGGTTTTGAGTTTGTCTGGGGTGGTGGCTGACTGCATTCTGGTCTACTAGCCTGCTGCTGTAAGGAGCAGTGAAAATCTAAGTGGCTAGACATCGTAGATTTTTGGTAAATGAGCCTGTGGTCAGTGGACTTTGGAAAGACTGTCAAAGGACGAGAATGAGTGTGTGTGTCTGTTCATGCACATGCATTCACACATATAATCATGTTGTCATTGTGAAGTTTTTCATTCTATCTTAGTTTCCACTCTGATGACGATAGTGCTAGCAGGAGGCAGAGGGAAGATTGACAGCCTTGGAGATTATAGATCTTTGTCCTTCCTGCAAAATCTCCCCACCACGCTACCAGCGAAGGACCGTATCTAAGGGCAGGAAAGAGTGCACTCTTCCTCCATCAGCCTTCCTGTCCTGAGCTGATGATGGCAAAATGCCAATTTCTTCCAAGTGTTTATGCGGGCACTAATTATTAAGAATTGGACCACAAATGCCCTCCTCATTGCATGCATCGACCACTTAAGAAGGCAGGGGAGAACAAAGGCCAATCAGGTTTTGATGATTCATCTGGACAACCAGCTAAAGGAGCTTCCAAAATTTGGTTTCTACTCGCATGATTGCCTGCAGCAAATAATTTCCTCCCCACCAGCTATTGAGAAGGAAACAAAAGATGTTGTTGTTACCACATGCCGGTAATTTTAAGCAATGATTGCAGTGAACATCAGGGTCGGAAGAGGGGAAAAGTCAGGATGCAGCAGATGGGCTCACGCCAGAGCTCTGGCGGAAGAAGAGGATAAGGAATTTGGAGTCAATTAAAGAAGTCGATCAATCAGTGGGTATTTATTTGAATGCTTACTGTGTGCAGAGCACTGTATTAAGCACTCAAGAGACTACAATAGGCCTTGTAGAAATGATCCATGCTCTCGAAGAGCTTACAGTAATTGCCTAACCTGTGCAGCACTTAGGAAAAGTTTAATTGAAGTAAGAGATTTAATCTCATGTGCTGCTTTCCCTTTTTCTTTCATTTATTCAGTCACGGATTCATTCAATTCAGAGTGGGCTCCGAGGCCTGGGCTCTATCCGCTGGATGACACTGCTTCTCGGCTTTAAACGGCCCTGTTTCCCGAGCATCTAAGAGGGTGCAAATTGTCTTCTTTAGTTGAGTGGTTATTAAAACTTCCCCCACCCAAAAATATGCAATCTTTCAAAAGGGCCCCCAAGAACCCAAATTCCTTAAGGAAGTTGGTCTCGAAACAAATTGGACTCCCGTGTAAACTCCCACAAATTGCATAATAATGATCAGGTGTGAGCAAGCTAACTAGACCAGACCTCTGTATTCCAATTGTTTTGGAGTAGCTAGAAAATCAGCCTTGAAGCCTTGAAGGCAGTGAGTCTGGGAATGAGAATACATACAGCCTCCTGACTTGCAGGCAGATGCGTAGGTGGAGACAGCAAACATTTTGTACATTGCCGGGCCTATGGCTCAAGAAAACCACATTTCTTCAAGCTATCAACTCAAAATTTGAGTGAGGCTTGGGGAAAGAATTCTTGATTAACTGGTTTCTTCTTGTATTGCCCCAACTCCAGCTTTCTTCTGCCATTCTTTTTCTTTCATTTTTCCTCCTGCTTTCCTTATTGCTATACTTTATTTCCCATGTAGCAGCCCTTCTCTTGTTTTGGGGTTGCAAAAATATTTAAAAAGGTGGGAGAATTATGTGACTAAATATTGGATTATGGATTTCTGAAGTTCTTGGAATCAGAGGTACTGCCACTTACTTGTCTGTTTTGCTATCTTGTTTACATCACTTACCTTCTCTGTGCCTCAGTTTCGTCGTCTATTGAATGGGCATTAAATTCCTGTTCTTTTTTATGGTATTTATTAAGTGCTCACTATGTGCAAAGCACTGTTCTAAGCGCTGGGGAGGTTACAAGGTGATCAGGTTGTCCCACGGGGGGCTCACAGTCTTCATCCCTATTTTCCAGATGAGGTAACTGAGGCACAGAGAAGTTAAGTGACTTGCTCAAAGTCACATAGCTGACAATTGGCAGTCGGCATTTGAACCCATGATCTCTGATTTCAAGGCCATGCTTTTTCCACTGAGCCATGCTGCTTCACGCTGCTCTTCTTCCTAATTAGGCTGCAAGCCCCATGTGGGACAAGGACTTTATGTGGTCTTATTAACTTGCATCTAGCACAGCATTTAGTATAGCTCTTGGCACCTGGAAAATGTTTGAGATATAAAAATTATTATTATATTAAGAACAATTGGAAACCCATCTAAATTTCCTGGATGCTTCTCATTAGTTTTGAGAATAAATTAGTTCATTACAGTTGCAGAGGATATTGGAAGTCAAAACTAAAACCATGCACCATCATTGAAGTGTATTATGCATTTATTTTAGCTCCTCCTACCCTTCCTCATTGGGTGTTTTCCAGGGGACAGCTCAAGGTGATTTTATTTTATGGAGCTCAAAGTAAGGCTGAGAGTATGAGAGCCAAATTTGAGGTTCCAAGTGGTTGAGTCAATGGCCTAAGAATCGAGCACAGGTAGAGAGGAAGGGAGAACAGGAAAAGGAGAAAAAGAGATAGAGACACACACACAACAAGCAGTTGGACAAATAAGCAGGGGTAACAGTGACACTCTTTGTTCCACTGTCTCCCCCGCCAAATCACACTCATCAAGGCTCACACTCATCACACTCACACTCATCACTGACACCAGGTGCCTGACAATGGCAGCAGCCTCTAAGGGTCAAGAAATGGCACTGTGAACTGAGGCTATCTTCCTGCTGTTGCTGCTATATTCCCTGTTCCTGTTGCTTCTGTGGTTGCTTCAGATAATTCTGCTCACCTTTCCCACACAGAGATTATCTGAGGCAAGAAGCTGTAGGGCAGAAGCAGTGGTCATGGTGGTAGTGGAGGGGATCATTAGCTACTTTTCCTTTTTTTGTACTTATCTGTCGCTACAGTTGCTGGCTATCCTGTACTGGGCTTACTGCTATGGTAATCACCATGGTTACTGCCACCATGGCCACCTATACAGTCAAAATTGCCTTGACAGATTTTTTTGTTATTGTTCAGATACTGCAAGCTCCTTCCCCATTGTCTAAATAAAATTGGGGAATGGAGAGGACCTTAGAATTTCCTTTGAGGAACTTTCGCCAAAGGATGAGGTATTGTACTGACTTGATATGTGCTTCCGGAGGCCCCGGGGCAATTGTGACATTTTGAATACATCCATAAATTAATACTGGTCATAGAGACCAACATATCACTTTGATGTAGTTAAGAGATTTGCTTAACCTGTCGGGTGAGGGCTGTCTGTGTCCTTGAGTTTCTTAAGTTTTAGATTCTGAGTCTTGTCCCATTGAAGTCAACGAGGGTTACAGTTACAGAAGATTTCTCTGTCTCCATGTGCTTGAGTATTGGGAAGGAAAGGAAAAGAAGGGAAAGTAGAAAAGGGGACTTTTCCTTCCCCTGGTTTTCCTTCCTCCTCCTCTTCAGTGGATGTTTGTCCGATTGTCTTGAAGCTGCTCTATCACATTCTCTCTCTCTCACTTTCTTTCTCTCTCTCTCTCTCTCTCTCTCTCTCTCTCTCTCTCTCTATCACACACACACACACACACACACACACACACACAATCACATCCAACCTGACCTTTCTAACTCTTCCCTAAAAACCTATCGGTAACATTGCCTGATTATTCGACAATTGACTGGTAGAAGATCCAGTTGTGACCTTTACCATCTCCATCTCCACTTTATTGAGCTCAATGGTTATCTGTAGTACAATTAGCAAACATGCTATTGGGATGTAAAATGGAGGAACAGAAAGGAAATTATTCCTCAATTTGTAGTTAGGTCCTTATAAAAATGTTTTGTTTCATATTTAAGCACTAAAGTAGGATTTGGACCATTTAGGAATGGTCAAGGAGAGAACAATAATAATAATGAAAGTATTATATTTGTGAAAAATGCTTACAAAGAAAAGCTGAAGGGATTGGCTTCCTGGAACATGGAGAAGACAGGGCTTAGAAGGGTTTGATTAGTCTTTAAATATATGTGAAATATCATAGGAGTAATAATGAGCACCAGTTCTCTGAATCCAGCAAGGATAAAAAATGAAGTTTGAATTTCAGAGAGAAGGAATTAGGTTAAACGTTAAGAGGAAATGTTTTGACTAAGGGGAGAATATTGCATAGACAATGCACACACACATACACTCACACACACACACCATCCCATGTATGCAGAATTTGAAATCGGCTGCCTACCAACTGCATACAGCCAATTTTTAAATAAATGCTGGTACATCTGGTGCCAGAATAACAGTGGCCAACATGTACTATCTGGCTCCTTGTTCCCAAATAGTGACCAATGAATAAATTAGGGGATTGCGAGTTCCAGAAGGGTAATGATTGTGTCTCTTGCTTCTGTGGAATTTCTCCTATCACTTAATAAATGCTTCTCACTCAGTAGATCAATACCATTGATGGCATACTGCAGAACACAGGGTGTCCAGTGGTTGTGTAGATGATTTCTGATCCCTGTGATCCTTGTGGTATCCATCCCCACAACCTTCCACATTTGTCCTCTTGCATCTCCAGGTACAAGGAATTCCATTTTTATGCCAACAAGTCCAGAAAGTTGGATTGCAGGACCTTTCCCATCTATATAACTGTAGAATTTACATAGGGCTGGTAATTTTATGTGTGTGTGTGTGTGTGTGTGTGTGTGTGTGTGTGTGTGTGATTGTTCCCTGGCATTTTGTGTTGGTTGGATTTCAGGTTCCTTAACTCCCTACAGGGTACCGTGCCTCTGCAAGACATTAAAGCTATGACCCTCTCTGTTCCATCCCCAAGAGCTCCTGATGGGAGGAAATGAAGACTGCAGCTCCCTGGCTCTGCCATCTTCTTTGAATGATCTGAAGGGAGTGGTGATGTTGTTGGCAATGAAGATAATGCCAGATTAACTGGCTTTCCATTCACACAGGCAACAAGATCCATTGGGAAGGGAGCTAGAGTCATTGTTGTGTCCTCAATAATCATGTTTCCAGCAGCAGTCAGGAGATGGCAGCTCTGATTTCTTTCCCCAGTGGGCCAAACAAACAGTGAAAATAAATGGGGAGAGTAGGAGATAAAAGCAGAGAGAAAAAGAGATAGGGGAAGATAGGGATAGGAAGCAAGGAGGAGGGCAGAAAAAGTAGTCAGTACATCACAAGTAAATATATTTGAACTACCCCCATGAGATCTCCAAGTAAAGGAAGGTATTCTATCTACTATATATGTCAGTTCATATTTTAAAAGATGTTTGTCCTCAGATACAAAATCAAATAATTTAGGATGTTTCACACTTATACCAGTGCTTTTTAACCTCTAGAACTAGTAGATTGTGTACTCAGATATTATTTTAAATAACATAAGGGACACAGGTGTTTACCTTTGGAAGACAAAAGTGATCTGTTCAGTTTGTTTTAAGTGAAATTTTGCTTCTATCATGTAAGGAGTTGTTTACTGTAACAGATAGTTATATCTTTGAAACTTATTTGAGCTTCCATTCTAGATATTTTAGATATTCCTTCCCCCCCCCCCACTGCTCATAACTATCTTAGCTACTAGAGAGGGAAGTGCTTTCAGCAGGTAGTAGGAAATAGCAACTGAGTGTCACCAAAAAGAACCAACTAGAATGAAAAACACAAAGCACTCCACTAAGCTCTCATTTTGCTAAAGAAGATGTTAAGGTATTCAGCCAATTGAATGATCTGACTGAACAATGTTTAACTGCTTTATAATACACATTAAATGGACATTAAATTTTTCAAAGACAAACACTTGGGAAGAACACATTATCATTGCCAACAAAGAACTTAGTGTCATCTCAGACTCCTAAATAGCGTCTCTAAAGTGTTCTCTAGAGGGAGGAAGAAACAACACACTGTTTAAAAACAAGGAAATCCTTAACCAAGATTCTGACTTGAATTAGCCAGATTGGATAAAAGCTGTAGATAAGCAAATTAAATTGTTGAGTCTCTCAGTTTGCAAGGCATATGACAGATTTTGAATAAATGGGTGACTAGATTTTAAATATTTAATATCAGATTTATTTGCTAAATCAATCATCTTCAAAGGAATTAGATACTGTCCTATTGTAATAAAGGAATGCAGGGTTATTTGTAAGAGGCACATATACTGGAGATCTTTCCTTGTGCCATGTGCTCTAATTTAAAATGATTTGTAGGGGAAAGCAAATGTATGGAGAATATTCTCAAATTTGTCATGTGGGTACAATTTCAATATAACAGTCTAGATAAATGAGATGTTTCATGTGTTTTATGTTCTAAGTATAGTTTTTCTTCAAATTTGCACTTTTATACCCATGGATTTCAGTATTTAATGTATTTAATTTTATTTTCCTTTCCCTTCTTCATGTTTTCAAATGTTATTTATTTATTTATTTATTTATTTAAAATTCCTTTTTCCTGCCGAGGTCTGCAAAGCAATTTCCTGCTATGTAACTCATGCTTTTTAGTTCAAAGCTTTTCCACTATTATTGCAAGTTCAATGAATTCCTACATAACAGTCGACAACAGATGTGGGACAGACTCTCTGTTACTGAATACATTAAGCGAGCATTTTATAATTATAAAACCTAACATTGAATTTTTGGAAGTTGTTTAATCAACCAGGATGTTATAATAGAGAAGAATATGCTGGTTCATGGCATAGACACGTAAGGGACTTCCTGGCTCTAGTTGAACTATAACAGCCCAGTATTTGATTTCTATACTATGAGGGAAAGAGTTTTGCCCAGATAATCTTCCCTTAGCAGCAAATTGAGCAAATGCACAGTTTCTAAGCCAATTTTCCTTTTTGCTTGGTAAAGGTGGGCATTTTTCCCTGACCCACACCTTCCTTGAAATCGATGCTTCACTCATGCATATGCTTCTTTCGAGAACTCATCCTTCACTTCTTACTACACAAATATATATTTACTCCCTTGATTGGCAAATTGACAGTATATTACTATTATTCAAGCAGCATGGTGTAGTGGATAGAGCACAGGCCGGTTCAGGGTTCTAATCCTTGCTCTGCCACGTGTCTGTTGTGTGGCCTTGGGCAAATCACTTCACTTCTCTGTATCTTAGTTATCTCTTCTGTAAAATGGGGACTAAGACTGTGAGCCCCGTGCTGGACAGGGACTGCATCCAACCTGATTTGCCTTTAACCACCCAAGCCCTTTGTACAATGCCTGGCCCATAGTAAGCATTTAACAAATACCGCAATTATTTTTATTATTATCATTACTATTAGCTCAATTTATATCCTGTTCAATATTTGTCCAATTGTCAATGTGGCAAGTTAGGAATATATGAAGATCATGTTTTGTGCATTAGTGAGAAATAGATTTTTAGTTCAGAATACATTTTTCCAGTCATATCTGACCATCAGTAACATCATCCTTGTCTATGAAGGACAGCTTCTAAATGATCTTTCACATATCTGTTATGGAAAATGTTGTCTGTCTAAGATTGAGGGTGCTTACAGAGAAAAAGCTGTGCCTTTTTAACTCTCTTTGTTCAGTTGTTAGCATAGACCATGTCCAGAAAGGTGTTTAAAAGATGCTTTTCCATTCTGCTGCTGCTAACTGAACTGACTAGCTTCCTGCCTTGAAGACAGACTATAGAATTGCTGTAATACAAATCCGCGTAACTTTTAAATGATCATTGTATAATTAAGTATAATATTACTTTAAACTTAGCAGTCTATCCTACTACCTTTGGTCATGCATTTTCCACAAAACACTCTTTTACCTTCATTCACATCCTCCCTTTCTGACTGAACAGATTGAAACCATCTCAATTGACATTCAGGTAATGAGAACCATCCCACTGAGTTTCAGTGATGCCCAGCAGGTCATCTGCTCTCTCATTTATAAACATTTTTAGGCTTTCTTCTTTATTTTTCAAGCTTGATGCATTTGTACACAGGTATTTAAATAATTCTAGTGTCTGACATTTGGAATTTTGGAAATACATACTGGATTATTTAAGTTCAGTATATTTGCTCCTTCCGACTTTTAGATGGAAGTCTATATGCAATCTGAAAATATAAGAGGGAAAAAGAAATAGGATGAAAAACTATGATGGAGCAGGGTATTTTAGAGATCATTTGCCATAATTGTTGCCAATCCAGAATACTTCTCAAAAAAGCTGATGTGCTGCTTCAAATGCTAGTTTGCATGATCTCCAGGACATATCTCAGAGTGAAAGGAGATGGTATTTATCTTTAGAGTTTTCTGAAAATGATACGTTATATTTCAAATAGAAAGTGGTTATGAGGTCATTGACTAATGTTTTTGTCATTGAAAGAAAAAAAATCAGGAAAGGGAACACAAAGTGAAATGTAATCATTCCTCTGCTGGACATTCTGTCACTAGCCAAGAGAATCGGAAAGTGTAATTGACTAGAAATAGGAGTTAAAGGATGAGTCAATTTGCATTAGCCATGGTGGGCAAAAATGCAGGAAGTGGAATAAGTGTTGCAGTTTAGAAATTCTTTTAACTCTTCTGAGAGGATGATTCTGAAAGATGGGATTTAAAAATAAAAATAAATGGAGCTCAGTGTTACAAATGACTTTTTCGTGACTTTGCCTATGTGCAAAAGCTGCATCTTAGAACTATCACCTTCTGGTAGGTAACCAGGGGCAAGTAGGTCATATTTAATTTGAGGCCACTGGGGTGTGCATGCAAGTCCAAAAGAGGACTAACTCTGTAAAATGTAGTACTATGTGAATGAGTATATGTGTATATTTGTATATACATATATGTGGCTGAGGTTTCTGAGAGTAAAATATTCCTTCTAACTTATGTTACCATATTTCTGTGAGTTCAAAGGGGGGAAGGGGGCAAAGCCTCCAGGGATTTGGGGCAAACAGCAGGAGGGGAGATTGCGGGGGAGGGAGGGTGAGAGAGAGTGAGCTAGAGAGAGAAACACATAGACAGCAGATGCACACAGACAAAAACACATTACACAAATACGCATTGTACGGTCACCCTGGAGCTACCTTCCATAAACACATTCATATTTAAAGTTCAGCTTCTCACCAGGATCATGGACTCAGTGGCAGGAAAAGTAGTTTCCCCACCTAGTTGCCCATTAGAGGAGCTGCAGAAGTTTTCTACTCAACTGCCTTCCCAGTCACCTACTCTAAGGGAGCCCCATTCCCTCCTCTCGCCTTGGGATCCTGTGGATTTCAGGCTTGCCCGTTCTTCACAGTACTTGAAACAAAGCCAGACGAAGGCAGGAGGTGGACTGGGTGGAATGAAGAGAGAGAGAGCAGGAGATTGTAGCGGTCAAGAAAGAGGAAGAGAAATAATGAGAGAAGGTCTGATATTTTTCTCCACATTCCCTTCCCTCACTAGCTCTTCCTGTTATCCGTGATAGGAGGAGGACAAGAAAAGTGGAATTAGGCAAGTACCACAAGCCTTCTCCCACAGGCTCTTTACTGTCCAACTTTCGCTCAGCCTTGGGCACAGCCACCCAACTTTGTGGCCCCAAGGGGCAACAATCACCGGGGTAGAAGGGCCCCAGCCAGTGGCAACAGCTGCAAGATCCCCTGCAATGAAACCACAAAATAAAACATTTCAAGAATGTTTCACTCTGCTGCCTGGATTATCTTTCTGCAGAAACATTCTGGGCATGTCACCCCTCCCCCCCCAAAAAAATCTCCAGAGTCAACCTCTATGTCAAGCAAGAACTCCTCACTATTGGCTTCAAAGCTCTCCATCACTTTGCCCCTTCTTACCTCACCTCCCTTCTCTCCCTCTACAGCCCAGCCTGCAAACTATTCTTCTCTGGTGCTAACCTTCTCACTGTGCCTCATTCTCGCCTGTCCCACTGTCTGGCCCATGACGAACCTCTGGCCTGGAATGTCCTCCCTCCTCAAATCCACCAAACAATCACACTTCCCCCCCTTCAAAGCCCTACTGAAGGCTCACCTCCTCCAGGAGGCTTTCCCAAACTAAGCCCCCCTTTTCCTCTGTTCCCCCTGCCTTCCCCATCACCCCGACTCACTCTCTTTGCTCTACCCCCCTTTCCCCTCACAGTGCTAGTGTGAATAAATGTGTACAGATTTATAATTCTTTTTATTTATATTAATGATGTGTATATAGCTATAATTCTCTTTATACTGATCCTATTGATGCCTATTCACTTTTTTTGATGCCTGTCTCCTCCCTTCTAGCCACTTAGCCCATTGAGGGCAGGGGTTGTCTCTATTTGTTGCTGAATTGTACTTTCCAAGTACTTAGTACAATGCTCTGCACACAGTAAGTGCTCAATAAATAAGATTGAATGAAGAATGGATTTACAATAGAATGGTCTGGTCAGAGAAAACGGGGAGTGTGAAAGAGAGAGGCCAGAAAATCCATGGTAATGGAGGTTGGCTGGACTAGGAAGAATAGGGCTCTCCGGCTAATTGTCTAAATTAAGACAGGAGATCTCCTGAAGAGGAGCTGGGACCCTAAGAGAAACAGTAGTGAAGTAACAACAAAGCAAGGAGGAGGAATCCCACCAGTCATCTTTCAGTTCAGGAAGGGTAGTCATAAATGAATGATTTCAAACAGGGTAATCGGAATGTTGGGTTCAGTAGGAACTACATATGTAGCAGCTGGCGGAGGATAGGATGAGACATTGTCTCCTGCTTCTCTTTCATCCTACCAACATTTAGGCAGTCACCAAATTCTGTCGTTTTTCCTTCAAAAAGTTTTCACAATTTGTCCCTTCTTCTCAATCCAAACTGCCCCCACGTTGTCCCAGCTACTTGTCATGTACCAATTTGACTACTGTCAACCACCTCACTGACTTCCCTGCCTTCAATCTCTTCCTTTTCTGTCCATACTTCACTCTTTTACCCAGACCATTTTCATAAAATAACATGCTGCATAACTTCCCCCCTCAATAATAATAATAATAATGATAATGATTGTGATTGTGTTATTTGCTAATACCACGTATGTGCCAAACCCTGATCTAGCGGCTGGAATATATAGATACAAAATAAATAGGTCAGACAAAGTTTCTGTCCCACATACAGTTCAGAGAATAACAAACAGGGAGAACAGATATTGAATCATGAATTTAACAATAATGATAATAATGATGGTATTTGTTAAGTGCTTACAATGTGCTAGGCCCTGTGCTAAGCGCTGGCGTGGATACAAGCAAATCAAGTTGGACACAGTTCCTGTCCCATCTGGAGCTCACAGTCTCAATCCCCATTTTACAGACGAGGTAACTGAGGTAGAGGGAAGTGAAGTGACTTGCCTAAGGTCACGCACATCAGACAAGTGACGGATTCAGGATGAGAACCCATGACATTCTGATTTCCAGGCCTGGATCCCCTATACCATGCTGCTTCCAATTTACAGACAATGAAATTGAAGCACAATTAAGTTTAGTTAAGTGAAAAAGCCTGGGCCTGGGTTCTCATCCCGCTCTGCCACTTGTCTCCTGGGTGACCTTGGGCAAATCCCTTAACTTCTCCAGGATGCAGTTCCCTCATTTGTAAAATAGGGATTTAGAGAAGCAGCGTGGTTCAGTGGAAAGAGCACGGGCTTTGGAGTCAGAGGTCATGGGTTCAAACCCCGGCTCCGCCAATTGTCAGCCGTGTGACTTTGGGCAAGTCACTTCACTTCTCAGTTACCTCATCTGTAAAATGGAGATTAAGACTGTGACCCCCCCGAGGGACAACCTGATCGCCTTGTAACCTCCCCAGCACTTAGAACAGTGCTTTGCACATAGTAAGCGCTTAATAAATGCTATTATTATTATTATTATTATTATTATTATTATTTAGACTGCAAACCTAGAACACTGCTTTGCACATAGTAAGTGCTTAATAAATGCCATCATGATTATTATTATTATTTAGACTGCAAACCTCAATGTAGGGCCTAACCCTATTACCTGTATCTACCCCAGCACTTAGAACAGCGCTTGACAAATAGTAAGTGCTTAACAAATACTATAAAAAAAAAAATGAAAAGTTACTTGCCCAGGGTCACACAGTAGGCAGGTAACTTAGCGGGAATGTAATAATAATGATGATATTTATTAAGCGCTTACTATGTGCAAAGTACTGTTCTAAGTGCTGGGGAGGTTACAAGGTGATCAGGTTGTCCCACGGGGGGCTCACAGTCGTAATCCCCATTTTACAGATGAGGTAAATGAGGTCCAGAGAAGTGAAGTGACTTGCCCAAAGTCACACAGCTGACAATTGGTGAAGCCGGGATTTGAACCCATGACCTGTGACTCCAAAGCCGGGGCTTTTTCAACCGAGCCATGCTGCTGTAAATCCCAGTCCTCTGGCTCCCAAGCCCTTGCTCTTTTATCAGGCCACACTATTTCTCATGTACTCTGCCGTTCAAAACTGTTATCTATTCCTCTTGGCATCAAGCACAAACGCCTGAATACTGACTTTAAGTCTATCAATCAGCTCTCCCCAGTCTACTTATCAATCAATCAATCAATCAATCGTATTTATTGAGCGCTTACTATGTGCAGAGCACTGTACTAAGCGCTTGGGAAGTACAAATTGGCAACACATAGAGACAGTCCCTACCCAACAGTGGGCTCACAGTCTAAAAGGGGGAGACAGAGAACAGAACCAAACATACCAACAAAATAAAATAAATAGGATAGAAATGTACAAGTAAATTAAATAAATAAATAGAGTAATAAATATGTACAACCATATATACATATATACAGGTGCTGTGGGGAAGGGAAGGAGGTAAGATCTCACCACTCCTTAGCTCACAAGCTTTGTTCTTCCCAAGCCTACCTATTTGCTGGCCCTCATTCTCGACTATCCTGCAGCTGACTGCTTGTTCATGCCTTCCTGTCAATTTCAAACAAGACCTTTTTCTCACCCTATCTCTTCCATCACAATTGAGGAGAATGTGTGCCATGCATGCTTTCAGCCCTCCCTCCATGGCTGAGGAACTCTCTGCCTGCCCTGGCATGATTTATGTATGGCAGCTTCGGTATAAAAGCCACTGTTCTGGCTTCGTGTCTCTCTTCACCTCCAGAGCAAAACGAAACATTCAGCCTTTATAGCCTCATCTCCTTGGGCACTCTCAGTTCCCCTCACCATGCCCTGGCAAACTGCCATCCCTCCACCCACTAAGGGTTGATAGCAGCTCCCTTCACACCATCGAGGAGACTCCATCTTTTCTGTTCTCGGCCAACCTGGTGGGGATGAGAACAGTACCTGCCGCAGGAGGCCTCGTATAATCTCAGAAGAGCTGTGGACTTTGTATCACAAAGATAAATTCTGCTCCTTTAACTGTAGCTCCTTACTGACTGTTGTTTTCCTTTTATGGTTTGTGTATTTGTGCTTTTCCTTTATGCATTTTAATGTTTTAGTGTTTCATTGCTCCTGATGTGTTTGTCTTCAGTCTTCTCCCAGCTTCTATATTGTGAGTCCCTTGAGGGTCAGGGTTCATGTTGAATTTCCACCTGCACATTCTTTCCCAGAGCTTGAATAGTGCTCTGTGCAAAGTAAGTGCTTGGTGAATTCGATTCAGAAAAGTCTCAGACCTCTGTACCTACCATCTTCATAGCTCTGCTGAATCACATTTCCTCCAGGAGGGCTTCCCTGCTTAATATCTCATCTCCCTACCTAATATTAATGGTATTTGTTAAGCGCCTACTACGTGCCATGCACTGTTTTAAGCGCTGGGGTACTTACAGGGTAATCAGGTTGTCCCACATGGGGTTCACAGTCTTCACCCTCATTTTACAGATGAGGGAACTGAAACAGAGAGGAGTGAAGTGGCTTGCCTAAGGTCACACAGCAGACAAGTGGTGGAGCTGGGATTAGAATCCATGTCCTCTGACTCCCAAGCCCGGGCTCTTACCACTAAGCCACACTCCACCATCTCCCACTTCAGTACTTTCACTTCAGTTAAGAAATTAGTTACACCCCCCCAAAAACATATACACATACCTTAATATTTTATTATTCCCTCCTGCCTGTAATTGATTTTAGTGTCTAGACTATATACTAAATTGTGAGATGCTCGAGGGCTGGAATCATGTCTACTTATTCTATTGTCCCATTCCAAGTGCTTAGTATAGTGTTCTGCACAGACTATGTGGTCAGTAAATATTGTTTCATTACAGTCTTTCTAGACCTTAAGCTCATTGTGAACAGGGAACATGTCTACCAGCTTTGTTATCTTTTACTCTCCCAAGCATTAAGTACAGTGTTTGGCACACAGTAAGCACTCAATAATAATAATAATAATAATGACACTTATTAAGCACTTACTATGTGCAAAGCACAGTTTTAAGCACTGAGGAGGTTACAAGGTGATCAGTTGTTCCACATGGGGCTCACAGTCTTAATCCCTATTTAACAGTTGAGGGAACTGAGGCCCTGAGAAGTTAAGTGACTTGCCCAAAGTCACACAGCTGACAATTGATGGAGCTGGGATTTGAACCCATGACCTCTCACTCCAAAGCCCGGGCTCTTTCCACTGAGCCATGCTGCTTCTCAGTAAATATGACTGATTGATTGAGGTGACCAGAATGTTGTTGTTTATCTTTGTTTTTTTTTTCTCAGTAACACAAGGCATACCTTTTTTATTTAAGTAATATATACTTAGACCCCAATCCAGATGAAACCAATATTGCCTTTTCAGCTTTGAGGGGCCATTTTTCTTTGTAACTTGTTGCTGTTGGTTCCAGGAAAATGCTCCTCTCTGTTTAGCTTTAGTCTTCCAAGCACAGAGAGGTTGAGTAAATATCAAGGGGGATTAGAAAGTTTACTACTACGGGCACTCCTTTTTGGGCACTACATTTTCCAGAATCTTCTGGAAGATGGGAGACAGCTGGGAGTGGGTGGAACTGGCCAGTAAGAGAACCCAGGAAGAGCTAAACCAATCAGCAAGTTAGGCAGAGCTTTTAAATCCAAGAGAAGAAGAGCTTGCGCTCTCTCTTCCTGTAATTTTCAGAATGGTTCTGTCTTCTTCAGCTGGATGAACTGTAAGTATAAACGCAAGCAAGTTTAATGATTAAAGTGTAAAAGACTGGTTTTAGCTTTGCTCTCCCTTTGGCTGCTCTTCTCTCCCTTTTGCTCTCTTTCTGTATTACATTATTGCCTTTTCTGCTTTGAGGGGCCATTTTTCTTTGTAATTTGTTGCTGTTGGTTCCAGGAGAATGCTCCTCTCTGTTTAGCTTTAGTCTTCCAAGCACAGAGAGGTTGAGTAAATATCAAGGGGGACTAGAAAGTTTACTACTACAGGCACTACATTTTCCAGAATCTTCTGAAAGATGGGATACATCTGGGAGTGGATGGAACTGGCCAATAATAGAGCCCAGGAAGAGCTAAACCAATCAGCAAGTTAGGCATAGCTTTTAAATCTAAGGGAAGAAGAGCTTTAGCTTTCTTTTCATGTAATTTTCAGAATGGCTCTGTCTTCTTCAGCTGGATGAACTGTAAGTATAAAACCAAGCAAGTTTAATGATTAAAGTGTAAAAGACTGGTTTTAGCTTTGCTCTCCCTTTGGCTGCTCTTCTCTCCCTTTTGCTCTCTTTCTGTATTACATTATTGCCTTTTCAGCTTTGAGGGGCCATTTTTCTTTGTAATGTGTTGATGTTGGTTCCAGGAGAATGTTCCTCTCTATTTAGCTTTAATCTTCCAAGAACAGAGAGGTTGAGTAAATATCAAGGGGGACTAGAAAGTTTACTACTATACGCACTTCTTTTTGGGCACTACATTTTCCAGAATGTTCTGAAAGATGGGAGACATCTGGGAGTGGGTGAAACTGGCCAATAAGAGAGCCCAGGAAGAGCTAAACCTATCAGCAAGTTAGGCATATCATTTAAATCCAAAAGGAAGATGAGCTTTAGCTTTCTCTCAGTGTAACTTTCAGAATGGCTCTGTCTCCATCAGCTGGATGAACTGTAAGTATAAACCCAAGCAAGTTTAATGATTAAAGTGTAAAATACTGGTTTTAGCTTTGTTCTCCCTTTGGCTGCTCTTCTCTCCCTTTTGCTCTCTTGCTGTATTACATTTGAATTCCTACGTCTGAGACTTTGGCAAGTTAATCAAGACTGCTGCAACCATGAATTTCCTCACAGTCCTCCTCCATTAACTGGGATTAACCTATTCACATGAGTTTAGATGAACAGGTGTTTGCAGTGAAGGAGAGACTTGGAAAAATATTGATGTCAGTGAACTGCATTCCCTCATCCTGATTTGGACAGTGCCCAGGTCAACTAAACTGGGCTTCCATTCTGATGGAACCTATATTAGCCATGTTTGCTGGATTTGGTCCTCACTTTATTTGCATTAAAATAATTTAAAGTGTTTTCCTTGATATAGATATATACTATATCCTTGATATAGTATAGAGTTTTTGAAAATACCTCTCTTTTGGAAGGAGATCTTTTTCCCCCTATTAACAGGAAAAGTTCAATATACACAGGGTTGGGCCATGACTCAGTTGTTGATAGTGAAACAAATGCTCTCAGTGGACCATTTAATTTGATAACTCTTTCCCCCAGGATTCCCTTATTCTCTGTCAGCTCTTGCAGATGATTAAAGTTCGACTGATTACTTTCCTTGTTGCTTGGTGAAATTGATGGCTTTGAAGTGGCCATCATATATGTTTCTGAATTACTTCAATCCTGGTGATTCCCTCCCCACCACACACACACACACACACACACACACACACACACACACACACACACTCACACTTTGGAAGAAAGGCCTAGAATAGAGTTTTAATGAAATTTGAATAATTCCAGCATCTCTGGCATAAATGCCTTGAGACCTAATGTAATAAAAAGAGTGGTAGCAAAATATGGAGTGATCAAGGTTTAGACTATAATTGGGCAGGTATTTAATGATTTCATTTGTAAATGTCATATTTTTGTACCTTGTGTTTCTTGTTGGTGTCAGATCAGCTGTTTAGCAGTGTGTCCTAATGGAACGAGTTCTGTCTGGGGGATAGTGGACTTGGGTCCTAATTTTAACTAGGCAGTTGCCTGCTGTGTGACCTTGAACAAGGCACTTAACTTCTCTGTTTCCTTATCTGTTAAAAGGGTATTAAATACCTGTCTCCTTCCACCTTAGACTGAGCCCCACATGGGACAAAGACCAAGTCCACACTGATTATTTTGTTGTCTATCCCAGTGTTTATAACAGTGCCTGGCACATAGTAAACAGTTAATGAGTACTACTATTATTGTTATATTTGTTCTATATGTGAGCAAAAATTTTTTTAAAAAAGTTCAAATGCCTCATTAGACTTATTTACATGGGAATTGATGATACCCTAAATTCTCAGGCTGTGGAGCTTGGCCCTTCTAATACAATTGAGATTTCAGGATATCTAAGATGAAATGTAAGATCCAGAGCCATACTGGTCTTCAACCCAGGAAAAGCATTTGGATTGCTTGAGAAAAATAATTACCTTGTCAAAGCGCCTGGGAAACTAGAGTGAGAGGCACTGCACAAATATATGGGTAGTTGGAAGAATATTTTTGAGGAGTGTTTTTCAATAATGAGTGCTGTGAGCATTAGTGTTCAGAGAAAAGTGACAATTTGAGAATTAGGAAATGTTCTGGCTCTTAGGCTCACCGAATGATCTTAGACAAGGCACAAGGCTCCTGAGTCTCAGACTCTTCATTTGTAAAATAAAACCGTTTGGTGAGCCCTGTCTTCCCATTATGCAGAATGGCTGAGCAAACTGTGGAAAAAGCTTTTCTCCCAGCAGTACAAAGATGTGCAGTGTTGGCACACACTGTTGGAGGTTTACCTGGGTTTTGCCATTTAGGATACGTGTATTTTAATTACAGCGAGAGCCTTGTCCCTGCTGTTTTACTACCTTTCTAACAGTTCTCCCACTTACCTTGGAGAGATGCATTTGGGCAATGCAAGATCTTGAGAGCAATTCTGTCTTGGAATCAGCCTCAGACTCTGTTTCTCCCATTTTCAGTTTGAGAGTAAAGAGGGAGGGGATGTTTTGCTACCCTGGGACCAATAATTCTGTGTATTTATTTCTCAGAGATGAGATTATTAAATTAACTGCAAAAAATAGCCCCTGTAAAAAAGATAGCTATGTTCTGGTATTGTTTTTTTTTTTTGCTTTAAAGCTTAGTATTTGTACAGTTGCCATAATGGTAATCTTGAAGAATTTTAATAAAGCAGAAAACATTACCCATACACCTCACATTCCACTCCTTGCCCCTTTGAGCTCTGGAGTTACTTTTCCTAAAATGATCAAATTTACACTTTAAGAAATATGCATTTGTTTTCCTCCTTGGAAATGCATTGTCTGTGGCTCCTCAACACTGCATCATTTCAATGTGACTCTCTCATCCTTCGCTTTACTAATTTTAAACCTGGCTTTGCAGTATAGCCAATAATTTGGTCATTACAATGAAGCAGAGCAATATTGGATTCCTTGAATTATGTTTAAAAACAAAACTGGGTAGTACATTTGGGTTATGTCCCAGAGGGAATTATTCTCCATTGGCAGAATGGATGGATATGTCTTCTATGTCATATGTGTCATATGTCTTCCATGTCACATGTGTCTTCCATCTTGTGTTGCTGAGATTCGTGAGTGAATCATAGCAAGGAATGTTTCCAGTGGATGGTCAGAATTACTCTAAGCCTAAGTGGTACACAGTTATATCATAGCCTTTTCACGCCCACTTTAAAAGTGAATTTAACGTAACATTTAACATAAGTGAAATGTAGTCACTGGATGGACTCTGAGATTACACCATGTCCTCCCCCAAGCTGCTTTCATTGGGCTTCAACTCAGGTCTTTAGAAACCACACTGCTAGAGGAGAATTAAGAAGCATAGCTGAAGGACCAAAATCCTTCACATCTAGTTTCTGTGAGAATATCAAAACAGCTGTGTCCATCTTGGATGCTCAGTTCTTGGCTTTCTGCCAAAACCTCCTATGAAGACACAATCTGTCACCCATAATAGAGGTCAGTAGTAAAAGCCCGGCTGGTATCAAAAGCTCATTTCACATCCCTGTCATGGAGTCAGGGCTGAAAATGAGCACAAAATAAGTAGAGGACTTAACAGCAGTGGCCAGTAGAGTAATCCCTAAGGCCAAACTTCAGAATAAGCTACTACTTCTTGTTTGGCCAGTACAGACACCTGTGTCAGTCCATGATCAGCTGAAAAACAAGCCATAATTAGCACTTTCTCATTGAATGGGGCAGATTGAGAGTAGCTGCATCAGTCAATGGATCATGTTTATTGAATGCTTACTGTGTGCTCTGTACTAAGCACTTGGAAGTGTACAATATAACAGAGTTGGTAGATATGAGCCCATAGATGTGTTCAAAATTTAGACACAGTAATAACCTGACATAATACATAATAATCCAAGAACATTTTTAATTATTAAAACACGTAGTTTTGGCCATTCCCTCGAGCTCTCCAGCCCTCACTGAATTTCCAATGAGGGGTTTGCTGTTCCATAGCATGCAGGGAGGTAGGCTAAGTGACTTCTAACCCCAGGTGAAATTGAAAGCTGGCTTCCTTGATATTGAAGGCTTTCATTTCTTGCTAGCTTCATCAACAGAGGGGTAAGTACATTCCTGAGACTTCATTTGAGGGACCTAATTTGGAAAATGGCAGCCTGGGAGAGGCAGAAATTGTAGCTGCCTTAAACCCTCTATACCGATTAGTTTCCGTAACCTAAAAGGTTTAAGGAAAATGTGAGCTCAGCACTCAGCACCCAGCGCTGGCACAAAGGGTCTTCAAAAATCACTGATCACCCCTGTTAGGGGCTTTTCCTCGCTACAGTGTCAGTGGTTAACATTTTTACCATTAAGTGGCAGGGTTCAAGGACAGAGTAGCTGCAGTGAACACAGGCTGTGAATTTAAATCTTGTGTGTTTACCCTGTGTCCTTGGAGAGATTACTTTTCTGCTATTGTTTAACACACGCTGCGCAGAGAGGCATTTTTAAAAGTGAATACTTGATTCTTATTCTCTCCATTAACCTCAGAAGTTCCTCTTTATTTTTCCTGCTTATAACTGTGTGGAGGTTTTCTTTCCTTTTTCTCCCTTCCTCTCTCCCAACATCCTGTCTGATTTTGACAGAATGGTTGTTGCTGTTTTGGTTTGATTTACGGTTCGTTTGGGAAAATGAAAGAGGCAGTGTATATTTGAAAGAAACTAATGATGCAGGAGCTCAACATAAGGCACATCACCTTTCAGTATAACACAGAAAGTACAGGGATGTGGGAAGGAGAGGAACAGTGAGCTTGGTGACCCATATGCCCTGGTTCTTTTGGAGATTTTTTTCCAGGAACTGCAAACAGAATTGCACTAGTTTAAAATGGAAGATTTGCTTGAGCAACGATCCTCATAAGAACTGGCCATTATAATACCTGGCTTAATAGCCATTGGTTAGGTAATGTTCTGGGTAGAGACAGAGTCATTCACATGCTAACTAACCAGTCATTAGCTGTAGTGATGATTGATTTTTGGGGAAGATTATGGCTTTGATAACCATAAAAGACATCTGACAATAGCCACCTTTCTTATTTTATTTTTGCTCTTTTGTTTTGGGAATGCTTAAGGCGGAAATTGGAAAATGATTCATTTCTAGCTAGGAAAGTGGCAACATTTATGAAGCAAAAGGAGCTCATGGATGGATTTTTAAAATAATAATAAATCTTGAGGTGGAGAAATATTCATTGCTTATATAAATTGCAACTGGTGAAGATTAATTTGAAAGGAGGGCTGACTGACTCTTTAATATTACCAAAACCTGCCGGTCTCACCTCCACAACATTGCCAAGATCTGCCCTTTCCTGTCCATCCAAACCACTACCTTGCTGGTTCAATCTCTCATCCTATCCCGACTGGATTACTGCATCAGCCTCCTTTCTGATCTCCCATCCTCCTGTCTCTCCCCGCTTCAGTCTATACTTCACGCTGCTGCCCGTATTATCTTTCTACAGAAATGCTCTGGGCATGTTATTCCCCTCCTCAAAAATCTCCAGTGGCTGCCTGTCAACCTATGAATCAAGCAAAAACTCCTCACTCGGCTTCCAGGCTCTCCATCACCTTGCCCCCTCCTACCTTACCTCCCTTCACTCCTTCTCCAGCCCAGCTCCCACCCTCTGCTCCTCTGCTGCCACTAGCTTCCTCACTGGGCCTTGTTTTCACCTGTCCTGCCGTCGGCCCACATCCTTCCCCTGTCCTGGAATGCCCTCCCTCCACACATCCACCAAGCAAGCGCTCTTCTTCCCTTCAAAGCCCTACTGAGAGCTCACCTCCTCCAGGAGGCCTTCCCAGACTGAGCCCCCTTTTTCCTCTCTTCCTCCTCCCCATCCCCCCATGCTCTACCTCCTTCCCCTCCCCACAGCACTTATATACATATTTGTACAGATTTATTATGCTATTTTACTTGTACATATTCACTATTCTATTTATTTTGTTAATGATGTGCATATAGCTTTAATTCTATTTGTTCTGATGATTCTGACACCTGTCTACATGTTTTGTTTTGTTGTCCATCTCCCCCTTCTAGACTGTGATCCTGTTGTTGGGTAGGGACCGTCTCTCTATGTTGCCAACTTGTAATTCCCAAGTGCTTAGTACAGTGCTCTGCAAACAGTGAGCGCTCAATAAATATGATTGAATGAATGAATTAGATGGTAAGCTCCCTTTGGGCAAGGAAGGTGTCTTCCTCAATTTGACTCTTCCCAAGCACTTAGAAAAATATTTTACACAAAGTAGACAATAAATATTATTGATTGAGTGATTAGAACATTAGGAAGAGTGTAACTGTTTAGGCCAAGAATGGTCTTGCCTGGAGTGGTGAAGGACCTAAGAGCTCCAGGAATGTACTGCTGCTTTCCTTTTATTGAACTGCTTTTTTTAATCCTGAATTTGGCTATTTTTCTTCAAGTGTCTCTGTCCTCCCTAGATCATTTAGATGGTAAAGCAACTTATGGACCAAGGACTCATACCTTTACTGTACTTAATGAAGTGCTTTGTATCAGGAAAGTATTTAAATGTTGAAAGAAAAATAATTAAGTGCCATATTTCCAATTGGAGAAGAAGTGGGAGAATAAGATGCAAATGATGAAAACGAGTGAATAAATAGCAAATAGATTTATGCATGCAAATTAAAGTAGCTGATGGGATGAGATGGCCAGCAGGATGAGTGATTTGGTTAGAGAGTTCCCCATGAGGGGAGGGAAAGATCTACTTTAGTGGAACTGAAGCAAAGTAGTTGTATAAATAATGGATTCAAGATGGAAGAACCATGAACAAGGTACAGTTGGGGATTTGCTTGGAAGGACTGAAGAGCACAAGTGTGGTGTGAGAAGAGAGTGGTTAAATAAGAAGGAAACTGCTGGTGAGGAGTTTTGAAATAAATGGAAGTTTTTGTATGATAACACTGAAGGTTTACTACAAACACCATTTTAGGTAGTATTTGCTATGTATTTTCTCTGGGCCAAGTACTAATAAGCTCTGGGGAAAATACAAGATGATCAAGTCAGAAACCGTCCCTGTCCCTCTTCTGGCTCAGTCTAAGTAGGAGGAAGAACAGGTATTTAATCCCTATTTTACAAATGAGGAAATTGAGGCACAAAGAAAATAAGTGATTTGCACAAGAACACACAGCAGGCAAATGGAAGAAGTGGGATTAGAATCCAGGTCCTATGACTCCCGGGCCCCACTTCTCCTCAGCCAAGAGGTGTTAAGGGTTTGAGCTACAGTGTAGGGCTTTGAAGAAGAGCTGTTCCTGGGAAATATTTTAGCTCCAAAATTATTTTTCTAGTGTTTTTGTGATAGGCTGACATAAAACAAACTGCCTTACCTGATGTTTGTCTGTGGTTCACCACCCAAGGCTTTTTAAAATTCACAAATCCTTAGACCCAAGAAGACATCTAAAATATCATCTGTTCAGTCCTTCATTTCAAGTAGTCAACAGCTTAACCAGATGGTTGGTGATCACATTTTCAAGCAATTCCAGAGATGGAGATTGAACCACTTTCATCAATAGTATGTGCTAGTGTTTAATTACCCTCAATTTCAAGTTTTTCTTTAGGTATAAACAAATTATCTGAACATTAAAAGTCACTTCCTCTGTTCCAACATTAGTGGGCAAGCAGAACTGGTGGCAGCTCCTTGAATAACCCCTAAAAGCTGAAGACAGACACTTATTTAGTTATCACTTTCTCAATTTCAGGAAAAATGGCCCTCAAATCTTTAAATTTCTTCTTATTAATGTCTTCTTCCCTGCAGTCATTTTTTTTTCTTTTTTGGTGGTGGTTCTCATCTAGACCTCTTTACTTCTTCACAGCTCTGTTGATTATGTTGATCAGTAAATCAAAAGAGGTTTGATAAATCTTGAAAAGCAGAAGCTGTGCTTTCTTCCCCACCTTTCCTAAAGGGGAAAAGTTGAGTCTTGGATAGA